>NW_017684443.1:0-3588 GCF_001879085.1 Nicotiana attenuata
ACCCTTTATTAGGTCGTTCTTATTTAAAAAGTACACAATAGAATGTTAAAGAGCATTTCAACATTTGAGAAAGAGTAACAAAACTCCTCCTCAACTCGATGAATTGTTTAATAGCATTACATAGTATTATATACTAACAAGTCCAATTTGGAGGAAAGACAAGGATAACATAGAAGGAATTGACATTTTCAGAAACAGAAGATGCAATTGTCATGGTCCGGGCTCAACTTCCAAAGTATTGTTCGCTTTGGCCTGACCCTTTCTAAGCCACCTCAAGGCTTTCAGGCGTCACGATTTTGTCCACTTGGGCTTAACCCAAAGGACGCCTCGACAATTGAATAATAAACTTGCCCTTATATGGCTGGCCTTAAGTTTCCCCTGCTATTTCATGTGGGATTTGCTTTAAGACAAGCTTCACATTTCGAGTTCAACAGCAAGCGATACGGAAATGAAGAAGAGCATCCAATAAAAGATGATTTGGTTCTTCCTGAACACTTGGTTATCAATCCCAATGGTAATACTAGTGCATTTAATAAGAGAAATATTTCTATCATTATATTAAAACGCAATTTGTGCAAATCGCATGATAGAAGTAAAAAGATATCTTAGCTAGCAGAAACGAATAGTTTTGATCACCTAAATAAAAGGTTGATTGCAAAAGTTTATAGTAAAAATAAAATATTTTTCGATTTTTGACTCAGCAGAAAATAATACCAATAATTACTATAAAGAAGAATACTTAAAGTACCAAATGACCTTCTACCATACATGTTTGTTATCAAGTTTCTTCTTTCTTGCGTATGTTAGTGTCACAGTATATATAATAGACTAAGTTAAAATTGATTTTCCATTGTATATGTTAATTTTGAAGAAAAATATGTCTTTCATGCTACTAAAAAACTTAGATACGCCGAATAGCTTATGTAATAACACACAGATGGTACATAGATGTTTTGACAATATCGTCATATATGCAAAAATTATGATAGTAATGTGCTTCTAAGTACATTCTTATCCTGAATTCAACTTTCGTCTTCCGAAACTAAGGAATATCCTTTTAAATTTGTGTGATAATGACTTTTAATATGTTTATATTTTGCAAAAATAATAAATTAAGCATAAGGACAAACATCCTAAATATTGGATTATATTTACCGCTATATGTTTTTTTGCACGATCAACTGTATGTTGCTCTTTCAAGAGAGATATCAAGATCGACAATAAGAGTTCTGGTTAAGGCAGAGCAACCAACGCATTAGGAGGAAACATACACAAAAAATATTGTCCACAAAGAAGTGTTCAGTAAGATACCATCACATTAAATACTTTTAAACAATACTCCCTCTAGTCCACTTTAATATTAATATGGTCAATTATATTATTAATTAAAGCTAAATATTTGACAATATTTACCATAATATATTTTCTTGTACAAACAACTGTATGTTGCACTTTCTAGAGGGATATCAAGATCGACAACATGAGTTCTGGTTAAGGCAGAGCAACCAAATCATGAAGAGGAAACATACACACACAAAAATATCGTCCACAAAGAAGTGTTTGGTAAGATGCATCACACTACCACTTTTAAAATATACTCCCTCGGGTCCACTTTAAGGTTAATATGGTCAATTATATTATTAATTAATGCTAAAAGGTGGATTCTTAATATGTGTGAAAGCAACCAAAAAAACCACTTAAAATGGACCAGAGGAAGTAATACATAATTATCTAACTAACATGACAAAATTGATCATCTGTGTAAGTTTTGATGATGTCCTTTTATTTTAAATTCACGTATTATGCTAAGGTAATAATATTTTTCGGCATTTAAATGATTGTTATATTATTATATATAAAATTTCTCTCATTAATTAAATTTAATTGTTGCTTCATATAAGTAAATGTTGAAACCATCACGTGTCATTATTATTGTAGAACGCACGTTCATAGTTAGTAGTATTGTATAATTCAAGAATCACGAGCCTGTGGGTAATGAAGGAAGCTTGGATCATTGGATGTCCTTATTCATATGAACTGAAATCCAGAAACTTCTTTTAATACTATAATTCAGAGATCATCCAAGCGCCATTAATTCTTCTTGACTTACTCTCAACTAAAATCGTAAAACATGTGGTGTTTATATATGCAAGTAGCATACTTGACAAAATTTGACCAATACAACCACTAGAAGTACTACTTTTGTTTTATTTTGTTTATTTGCAGTTTGTCGTCAAACATATTACTAGGGCTATATTCAATTGTGGACAAGTATGTCTAATTTCTTTGGGGTGATCCAATGGAGGAAAGAGACTGAAAGAAATAGCAAGATTATGAAGGATTTAGAATCCCATTTGAGGAATGGGACTATAGATGCTCCTTTCTCTTAGTGTTCCCCACGACATTTAATGATAATTTTGTCGTTGCTGCAGTTTATTTTCCCATTTGGTTTATAACCTTAAAATATAGGGATGAAAATTATTTATATCCTCAAATTTAATTTTAAAACGTTAATTTTTCTTTAACCTTGAGAAAATTGACTTTCTCCTCCCTCAAGTTTTAGGCAGTGTTTTAAAAGGCGGGACGTGAGGCGGGGCGTTTTACTTAATTCGGGGCGAGGCGAAAGCCCTGAGATACGGGGCGTAAGTCCTACGGATCTTTAATTTTATAAATTTAGTAATTAATAATATCGCATTAACACAAAAAAATATAAAAGATACATTAAAAGTTCAAAAAACTAAAAACAATTAAAGAAACTCATATAAAATAAAATATTTAGTATGTTTTACAAGTATAAATAATACAATTTTTTTAAAGTTACTACGAAATATTTTCAAAAAATCAAACATTATAATTTCTTAAAAAATATTATCAAATTGCATATTTTACCTCTTTAAAAGTGAATATTCAATAAATTTTATCAACACCGTTAATTAAAATATTACTCCTTCATGAATATATCTAAAATTATTTTTAAATAATAAATAAGAAATGTATGATAATTTTGAGAGACATAGAACTAAGACATGAAGATCTATCAAGTAAAGATATAAATTTTGGTCATCTTATTTTTAGAAGAAATATTCAAATGATATTCACCCTTACAATATTTTCAATAGTCAATTTGCAATACTATGGTTCGTTATTTGAGTTATTCACAATTTTTATATTTTTATAGATAAAAAGAACTTTAATAATTCATTTGTTAAAGAATTCAAAGAGTGAACAGTGCAAATTAATTAATTCAACACATGATTTGCATAAGAACTATTGGGCGAGTCCCGAGCGTTGAGCGTTAGGTGTGTTTAGGGCGCACAGTCAGGCGCTTAGGAACGTTAGCCTCACAGAACTAAGCCCCACACATGAATCTCAAGGCGTTTTGATAGTGGCTCGCCCAGGGGCGAACCCCGTGGCGAATCCCAAAAAAGCCTTTTAAAACACTGGTTTTAGTTGAAATTATAAAATGAGGTGCATAATTTGGCAATTATAAGAGTTGCCGGCCAACGTCATGCAATCTATTCCATGGTTTTTTTTTGGAAAACTTACACAAATGTACCAAATAAGTCTCAACTTACCAACTTCTAGCCA
>NW_017684443.1:4536-7559 GCF_001879085.1 Nicotiana attenuata
ATATCATAATAACTTACATAAATGGTCAATTTTAGTCATATTACGTAGATAATTATGTATTGTAGTTTAAAGGTATCTAATGTGATGGTATCTTATCGAATACTTCTATATAGACAGTTTTTTTTTTTTCTATATGTTTCCTTCTAATGCTTTGGTTACTCTGCTACAATCAGAACTGTTGTTGCCGATATTGATATCTCTCTTGAAAGTGCAACATATAGTTATTCGTAAGAAAATATATTGCAGTAAATATAACTCAATATTTAGGATGTTTGTCCTTGTGCTTTATTTATTATAAGTACAAAATATAAAAATACTGAAAATTATTTTCACACAAACTTAAAAGGATATTCTTTAGTTTCGCAAGACAAAAGTTGAATTCGGGGATAAACACATACTTAGAAGCATATTGACCAGTATCATAAGTTCTGCATGTATGACGTTGTCAAAACTTCTATATATCGTATGCGTGCTATTACATAAGCTATTCAGCGGATCTAAGTTTTCAGTAGCAAGACATACATATTTTTCTTCAAAATTAATGTATATGCAATAGAAAATCAATTTTAACTTAGTCTATTATATATATATATATATATATATATATATATATATATATATATATATATATATATATAGGTAAAAACTAATGAATTTAACAACAAACATGTACGGTAGATGGCCATTTGGTATGAAAGTATTTAAGTATTCTTCTTAGTAGTTATTGTTGGTATCTTCAGTTGAGTCAAAATTGAAAAATATTTTGTTTTTACCATAAAACTTAGCAATCAACATTTTATTTAGTTGATCAATATATTCGTTTTGTACTAGCTAAGATAGCTCTTTAATTTCTACCATGTAATTTGCACAAATTGCGTTTTAATCTAATGATGAAAATATATATATTTTTCTTATTAAATGCACTACTATTACCATTGGGGTTGATAACCAAGTGTTCTAGAAAAACCAAATCATCTTTTACTGGATGCTCTTATTCGTTTCCGACACGAAGCAAGAAGTCACTGAATGTTGGATCTATTCTTACTTTTATATTTCTTGTCATTTGGATATTTTTCATTTGAGGTCATAAGTATAATTTGGCAAGCTAGCTTTTACAATTTCTGCTTTGGTCAATTTTGGAACTACTAATCGTACTTGACAGAAATCACCTCCCAAACTATTACTTCTCCACCAAATGGTTCATCGATATCCAACATATCTCTAAAACTCTAGGCGATTGTTTCGATCGTTTGACGCTCAGCCAAAATCAATTCATCCCATATTATCACTTTTGCTTTCCTTATAAATTTAGCACTATTGCTCTGATTTGATATATCTATGATGGTTATTTTAGTTATTTGAAGAATATATCGAATCTAAGTGGGTTGTACGACCTCATAATAAAATCGTTGTTGGTACACCACTTGTGCTTATTGCTAACAATATCATGCCCCTTGATCGGATATTTGCAAGTAATGCATGACATAGAAATATTTTTTCGATTCCGCCGGAGGCATATACAAAGGATAATCCCGCTATACCAGAGTCGATTTTTTATAATATAGTTTGAAAGTTTATTCTTGTTCAGGATTTAGCTTTGGCTATGCTTTCTCAAACACTTGTATGGTCTTCTTAATATTATACTAATCTTTTTTACTTTGTGATCTATTTTTTTAAATCTCTAACACTCTTTTTATGGAATAAATTTATATACCCTAAGATTTTTTTTGAATTGAAAAATAATTTACTCATATGATGAGTTTAAAAAATAATTTAATTGGATTCTCTTACTAAATAATTAATGGAAAGATTTGATTATTTGGTTTTAACATAAAATATAACTTATTTTTTTGTTGATTTAGATTCTTAATATCTCATTTTTTGTATATTTAATCGTGATTATAATTTTATCCACCATAAATTTTATTTTTAAAAAGTAAAAAGATCGATAACATTCCACTTTTAAATATTTATGTTTGTAAAATCATTAATGGTACTGGATCTTACTAATCTTTTTCTTTCTTTTCTCACACATTTATATTCTTAAAAAATTTCTTAGTTGTTCTTTAATAATTGGGTATATTTTTCTATATTACACGAAAAATTAATAATAAAAAATATTATTTGAGTAGGAAAGCAGTTCAAATATAATATAATAATATATTGTCGTGGGTATGTTTTCTCAATTTCAACACTTATGCAGTCCGTTTAGCATTAATTATTTTTTTTTGGTATTGAATATAATAGAGTGGTAATGTATTACAAATATGGAGGATTCTTATGAAAGTGATTTTATTAAACCTTTCTACATATTTTTAATAAGAGTTCAATAGACAAGATTATATTAATTTTAAAATCTTATTTATTAAAAAATTAACAGAGAAGTTATTGTAGTCCAAAAAATAAGTTATTACAGCTATGTCATTTCCTTATGAGTTCTTCTGTTTAATACTTTAGAGCTATTTTGATTTATCAATAATATATTCGTGCTTTTATAATCATAATATATGGGCTCTCCTGTTTTTAAATAGATTTGGACAATATAATACGTTTTTTTTTAAAATTAAATTAGTAATAGGAATTTTTAAGAAGGATATCCTAAAAGTAATAGGATTACAAGGATTAGTCTAGAATATCGATTATGTCCTTTTATTATGAGTTATTATGCTTAATATTAAAAGGTTATTTTTGTAATCAAACATTTTATTCATGATTTTATAATAACTAGTCTCTATGTCACGTGTCTTGCACGTGTAATTCTTACAACTATTTTTAACTTATATTTAAAGATAATAGACTATTTTTGCAAAATAAATAATTTAGATCATCTTTTAATTTATATATGTAACAAAACAAGGCATCAAAGAGTGCAAGTTTCAGTTTTTGATAATAATTATATTTGTGTAGCTTAGATACATTTTCAACTTATTGTATTTTAGTGAGATTTATCTTGGTCTCTCCTATTTGTTTCAAGTTATTCGTTTAACTTCATTTCCATCTCTATGTACTCATATTATTTTATG
>NW_017684444.1:0-7559 GCF_001879085.1 Nicotiana attenuata
GGAAGCAGTTAGGGTTTTGGCCATGATTTTGATCCAAATTTCGAGAACTTTGGCCGGGATTCGAAGGAAAAGGATTGGAGATTTGGAATGAGGAGGTTATGGGAGTTTCAGGGTGTAAATTTGGGGGAGGTTGGTGGTGGTCCGCCGCCGTGAGGCGATTTCCGGCCGGCGGACCACGGCGGAAGAAGGCGGAGCCGGCGAGGCATTTTAGGGCGGGTTGGATTTCTTAGCGGAGTGTGTGAGAGAGACGAAATGGTCTGGTGTTAGGGGTTAGGGGGTGGGTTCCGACACTTTTATATTAAAACCAAATCAGTTCCTAGCCGTTAGATACAAAGTGATCAACAGCTGAGATCAGGGCTAAGTAGATATGATGTCGTTTGGGGTGAGGGGTTGGACCGGGTATATGGAGGGTTTGGGCCTGGATCGGTTAAGAAGGGATTCTGGCTGGGGTTTGGATTGGTTTGGACATAGGGCAACCCAATTAAAAGACTCCTTTTTTTATACCTTTTTCTTTTTTTTTCTTTAATTAAAAATTCTAAATTAGCTAAATTGTAAAATTAAACCGATTACCTAATTACAATAATTATAAAAGTTACTAAATTCTAAATTAAAAGAGAAAAGATCAAATAACCTAAGAANAACATTCAAACGTTGACTATCTAAACAAAATTGCATTTATACCTTAAATGAATGTTAATACACTCACAGAACTGATACCTATACATCAAACAAATGCTACATCACTATTTTTTAATAATAAATAGTCTACTATTAAATTTGACGCTCTAGTGAAATCATAAGAAGCCAACAAACCAGTTTCTCATAGTGAATCTCAAAAAATCAGTAATAAACTCAATGATTTCACACCTCATTCAAATTCTGAGAATTAAGGTATGTAGAAGAACAACTATCAGTACAATTAAAGGCTTCGCTCTTCCAGGAAGAAACAAACAAGTAATGACACCAAACAATATCATTTCATTATAAGATTCAACACATTAGAAAGGAACAAAAATATATGAAGGAAATAGATAAGTTACCTTGAAAACAGCACGATAGAAGAAATTAAGACCAAATAAAGGTTGAAGCAAACAAAGATGAGCTCAGCTAGTTGCTATAACCGAAAAAGCTCCAAACACAGATGGAATCCGGCTTGAAGAACCCAGAAAACGACAGAGGATGTCCTTTGGAATCAATGGAAGATGGCTACTGCTTTCTTTGGTTTCCAGAAATTTTACATTTTTTTTTGGGTTTTTTTGAGATCCAAATATTGAATTCGAACTACAGAAGTTTTGAGTTTCAACTTCTTCTTTTTCGGTTGAGAATGTGTGTATCAAGATGGAGGAGCGCTCATTACTTTGGTTGCTCTCTTGTGCCGCTGCTATTAGGAAAAAGGGTGAGAGATGTGATCATGTGTAGGTTTATTTAGTGATTAGGTACTATTATATAGGTTAGGGATTAGGTTAGGGGTATGGGCCTATGAATTATGGGCTTGAGAATTATGGGCTAGGTAAGAAAATTTGGGTCTAATTTGGGTACAAGAACTAGCTCAATATCCAATCAAATCTTTTCTTCAAAATTTTTTCTTATCTTTTCCTTCTTTTTTTTTTAATTAAAAAAAACCTAAAATTAAAATCCTATATTATCTAAAAATGTGAAATTAAACTAATTATAAAAACTATAAACATTACTTAATTCTAAATTATAAGAGAAAAATTAATAAGCTAAAAATCAAAAGACAATAATGTAAAAATGAGCTATTTTTTTGTAATTTTTAAATTTTATAAAACAAGTAGTTACTAATTAATCCTAAAAATGTAAAGATGAGGCCTGAACGCCATACGTGATATGTTTTCATGATTTAAATGCAAGAAAAATACAAACAATTAATAAAAATTCTATAAAATTCCTAAAAATGGCAAATAATTAAGAAAAAATCTATTTTCTTAGGATTTTATAGGAGTATTTTGTATAGGAAAAAAAATCACATGCTCACATGTAACGGTCCAAATAATTTTAAAAAAAAAAGTATTTGTAACGGCAACCGAGCTGAAACGGGTTGCAGCCCTTTAACAACCCGTTATCGGGTTAACGGGCTTAGTGGGTACGGTGCACCGGTATCCAAGATATGTTCCTCCAAAACCCGCCCCCGACTAACCCGTCCCAGCCCGCACATAAAGCTACAGTAACGGGCTGAAGCAGGTTAAAAACGGGTCAGCCCAGTCCAATTAACACCTTTAGATTTAACAATGGAGTTATGATAGTTTTAAAGCAAAACACTAAATTAATATTCGACTTAAAAATTCAAAACATTCAAATGATTTTGACGATAACCAACTATTAACTTTAAATTTTTACTCCCAAACAAGAATATTAAGGTTCCGAAATTAAAGAACTAGGATTTAGAGACGAAGAAGAAGAATTGGAGAAGAAACGCAAGAATGGAAGCGTAAAAATAGTAATTACAATTTACCTATATTTATATCTATATTTATATTATTATAAAAGCATAAATATTAAAACGCTAAATGTTGAACGACAAATATATGCTTAAAATATTAATCGACTTTTATACCCTTAAAATTTTAATTCTTTTTGGGAAAACCCAATACCATAGTGGGTAAAACTGTACTATAATTTAGAATTGTGCTTGTAATAGAACTCTAAAATCAACTAAGATTTTGGAAAATCGCCAACACTGCATAAGGAAGCATACCTTATTTGTAATGGATTCTTATTCAATTACGCCTTACAACTCTATGTCCTTTATATAAGGAAAACTATTTGTTTATTATCAGTCGAGGCATAAACGAGTTATTAACGAATTATTTGTAAGATACGTGCATAATTCTTTATTCAAACTTTGAGAATTGGCATCAATTGTTCAATATATTTTACTTGTGATTGCAGGCCGAATGTGGTTATGTTGCTTTGCGATACAACAATTGAGTTCTTGCTCATTTGGTAAATTTCTTCTATGTGCTTTATGTTTGAATATCTTGACATATTAGAGAATTTATGATGAAACTTCGAGCATGTATTCACTAGTACTTACCCTATTTGAATAGTTTTGGATCGCTTGGCTCCGAATTGGAGGTTTGAGCGCGTTCTTGAATCGGAATATAGGCTTCGGAGCGAGGTGAGTCTCCTTTCTAACCTTGTAAGAGGGAATTGTCCCCATAGGTGTGTTAATTTGTTATGTGCTTCTATTTGTGGGGGGCTACGTACGCACGAGGTGACGAGAGTCCGTGCGTAGCTACTATTATGCTATTGTCCGGGTAGTCTAGGACCAAAAAGCATGCTGTACGTGAATTATCTGTAAACTTATTGACAGCTTGAATTGCTTAAATCTCGTTGAATCAGTAAATGAATTCCAAGAAGGACTAAACTTCATTTTTCTTAAATCATTAAAGGAAATTGGCTTTTATTGGAATAAACATTTCCCGATAAATTCTTAATTGGCTGTTGAGCATGTATCTCTACGTGTACCTGCGTCGCATGTATGATTCGCGAGCAGGGTATTAGTTTATTTATGTTGACTGCATCGCAGGCATGATGCGCGAGCGGGGTAATAGATGCATCTATGGTTCGAGCCGTTCGACCCTCGGCAGTGCACAATTTACTTTTATGTTGGATCGGGCCGTACGTCCCACGGTGTTGCTTGCGCATGTTTTGCTTAGCAATTTCTCTGAGGACTGAGTTTCATATCTGCTTGAAATATTGGTGAATATCCATGATAATACGTGGGAAAGAACAGTTATTCCATGATTATTCTCATTAATAATATGTTATTATTGGACCTCTAGTAAGTGTCAAAGTCGATCATCTCGTCTCTACTTCTTCGAGATTAGACGGGATACTCATTGAGTACACGTTGTTTTCGTACTCATACTACACTTCTGTGCATTTTTGTTGCACAGGAACATGCATCTCTAGAGGCCTACTGGACGTAGCAGTATGGTTGATACGGAGACTTAGGTGAGTTGCACTTCTCGAGGCGACCCGCAGCCAGCAGAGTCTCCTTCAGTTTTCTGTAATTATTTTCTGTCCAATATTGTATTCCGGACAGTTGTTGTATTTTTATTTCCTTCTTAGTAAATGCTCATGCACTTGCGACACCAGGTTCTGGGATGGTTTTGAAATATTCTGTATTAATTGCCTATTATTAAATTTGAACTGAAGCAGTTATCTTTTTATTTATGAAAAATTGAAGGAAAATCTTAGTTTCCAAGATTGTTAAAAATGAGAACTTCATCAAGTAATTTGGTTGGCTTGCCTGACACAAGTTTCCGGCGCCATCGCGACCCTTAGTGTATTTTGGGTCGTGACAACATGGTATCAGAGCACTAGGTTACTAGGGTCTCACGAGTCATGAGCAAGTCTAGTAGAGTCTCGCGGATCGGTACGGAGACGTCTGTACTTATCCTCGGGAGGCTGCAGGACTGTTAGGAGTACTTCCCTTCTTGATTCCTTATCGTGCGATTTGATCCTTGGAGGCGTATGCCTTTAATTCATTCCTACTCAATCTTACGCGACGTGAACCACTTGTTATAAATCGAGAATTAAAGAACCGTAATGATACTACAGATGTGATACGGGAAGTTTCTCCCGGTATAGCTGATCGAATTATTATTGTCGCTTGTAGAAGGATATTTTATTGTTTCAGCCCAGTAACGGTACTTCTGAGGGCTCTGAGGCTAGGCACAAGTTGCCATGATGCAATAAACTATTGTTCCGCAGTATTGATATGATGGTATGATATTTGCCTACGTGTCGGGGCAGTGAATGACTTGAAGGGAGGTTTACTCAGTGCATAATCTAGAGAATCAGTACTTTATTCCCGACAGGGGAAAGGCAATCGGGCTAAAAATGTTCAAATTTGGGTTAATAGAGTAGCGGGGCTGGGTGTTTTCAAGTGTGGTGTAATCTTTATCTGCGACGTGGTATTGTCGTCCTCAATTGTATGTGTTAAGTTCGCCGGTTTTATGGTCTTCTGCAATTCACCTTTGGGGCAAGCTATGGTGAAATAGTATCAAAAATGTGGCTGTCAGATATCGCGGGGTGCGCCAGTTCAGGGTTGAATAAGTGTTTCTAATGTCGACGGTATGAGAAAGATGATCTTTCGCAAGGCGTAAAGTTAGCAGCAATTGTGGGTCCAAGTGCCACGAAGATAGATTTTATTTAAGGCAACAATTGAGCAGCAAAGGATGAGGATAGACCTATGGGAAGTGTCGGGCGGTGGCTAAAAATTTCTAGAAGACCGAGTATAAGAGGCCAAGGGTCGAGTAGTCGATTAAAGGGATGAGTTCCGCCAAAGTGGGAGAGTGGCAGAGTTGCATATGGTCATTGTGGTAGGATGACTATGCACCTTAATAAGAGTTTGGAGTGATTTGAGAACGTTAGGGATTGGTGATTGGGGTCTATAGATTTAATTTGAAGTATGGGTTATTATGCGACAGGAGAGTTGATATAACGGGAAGGACCTGCTTGAATGAAGAAGGATACAATATAACTTTGAATTGGAAGAATGTTGCCACACATTTAATTGATGTTCACGAGGGGTGAATGGACTTGTGCAGCTGGAGAGTGAGCTCGGACTCAGGATGGGTTATTGATGTCGTAGTGATTGTACCCCGTGTAGCAACGTTGGAAGATGTCGGGGAGTGATTTCCACAGGTGGGTTATTCCTGTGAGCAGTCGCGTGGTTGGCAAAGCTTCTGCGAAGAATTCTATTGGTTATACAGTGAAGGGATCGGTCGTGCGAATGTTGTTGATGATTCAGAGTATAAAAAGGGGGTTTCTACAGTAAGATATCGAGAATGTTGGCGATTGATTGCGCAAGGTTATGTCAATAAGAGATTAAGAATCCTGGTGAACTCCAGAGTTGTGTAATAGTGGCTTCGAGCTAAGTGGGAGAGCCTCACTGCCTATGATGGGGTTGCATGGTTAACTACTTGCGGGGTTTCTGGTTATTAGCATATAGATGGGCTATTTCAACTACGAGAAAAGACCATAAGTGGTAATTTGAGCAAAGGAATTATTAAAGGTGGCTATCGTAGGCCTTATTGGCCCATGTTCAGACTTGGGGAAGGATTCAGGATTGTGCTTTGTAAAGATGCGGGTTCCAAGGGAAGTGATTATGCCAGGTGCTTCACCAATGGGGCATTCATGTGCTAGAAGATTTATGGAATTGATTATATTCGGGGCCAAGTCAGAGCGGGTGGCTCTCAACAACGGTCCTAGTGAATTCAAAAGTTAAAGTGTGATGCCTAATGATTTCGAGCCTATAGGTACGGTTAAAAATCAAACTTGATAGCAGCCTATGAGAAGAGGCACTCTATGATGTTTTGGCTTGCGATGTAGCGATTGGGAGGTACGAAATGGTTCATGGGATTTGAGACAGCATGGTCTCGTGATTCAGGGTCACTCTGGAGGAGTGCGGATGGAGTGTGTTAAGTGTTGAATGGGATTATCATTGTCTTTATGGAAATCAAGGACAAATTGGAAGAAGAGGATTGGTTAGCCATAGTCGAATTGGCATGTTGCTGGTAATGATCAGTTCTTTCAGCGCGATCAAGTTATGCAAGTGAATTGTGACGGTACGTGCGAGGCTTGTCGGTCGCCGTAGTTAGTGTTATTCAGAAAGTATTCTACCGTTGTGGCATGTTATGTGGAGGTGGGCCCCGGAAGGGCTGGTGGCTTGGACCACTACCTAGAGATTTGCATATGCTACGGTCATGAGAATTTACCTGTGTGTTGCTATGGTTCTCCTAAAGCGGGTTAAGTGGAAAGTTTTATATGATGAAGTGTTAACCTAATAGTGGTTCCGAAGCTAAGATGAAAAATGAGTTCTATCGTATATTGGCATGTTAAGTGCAGTGAGTGGTATGGAATTTGAAGTGAAGATCAAGGTAGCAGTTCGGTGTTGACAAGGATGTCACGAGCTCGGATAAGCAGGAAAGGAGTTTCGATGTTTAAGGTAAGTTGGTTTTGTCATCAGCATCAGATCGGTGTTTTGTAAAAAGGGCTTTGCGTCCTGGTTAATGATTCCTGATCGCTTTTCAGCGTTAGTGCACTCGGTGGTTTGGAGGTACGACCCAGTTAATTGTTATGGTAAGTTGTGGGAGTGTGTCCCACAGGAAGATTGTACAAGTGTGGCATGTAGCACTTGATTGATTAAAGACTTAAACCAAGCATGAATGTTGTGATAATATCGTTAATTTGAGAATATATACATGGAGGGCACTCAGTCTATTGAGTTGTGGACTGCGGATGATTTCTCCGAGTATGATGGATGTTCTTATGTGTTATGAGCGGAAGAGGAGTTATTATTGACCTTTGAAAGGTAATTAGCCTAGTTCAGTGCGATCAGAATCGTCTTGAGGTCGGTGGATGGATTCAAATATGAATATGGGCTCTATGTCAGGCCAAACGTGTTCAATTCAGTAATGCACTCCTTATGGAGGAGTAGTCAGGGTGTTATTTTGTTGTCAGATATTTTATGTAGTGATACGTTGCGCGTGTGAGTTGGGAGGCGGCTTGAGAAATTGCTTATGTGT
>NW_017684445.1:0-1202 GCF_001879085.1 Nicotiana attenuata
CTGGAAAATGGTTATGGGTTATTGCGTGTCTCATTTATCCATGGAAATATATGAAAGTGTTGGAATGAGACTTTAGTTGATAAGGGGATCTCTATCGATAATCGGTTGTTGTGTGCAGCTGCTGTGATTAGAAGTTATCGCTACAAGTGTATGAGTTATATGGTATGTCATGTAATTGCACCTGAGGTTGCAGGTATGGGTTATTGCAGCTTATTCGGGCCTATTCAGAGTATAAATGTGAGATTTCGATCTTGTGGATGATTTAAGAAGTGGAAATGTTGTTCCAAGGTTTATAGGCTACGTTGGATGGTGAAATTTCAGTTACATTGTGTTATCGGACCTATATGAGATAGGGTGACGTGGGATCACCCTCGGGTATGTTCATGGTAAGGTTATTCAGCGATTGGTTGGCTTTTGGAACAGCTCTGGGCACGTTCGAGGACGAACGTATGTTTAAGTGGGGAAGGATGTAACGACTCGACCGGTCGTTTTGAGCTTTTGCACTTTGCTCGCCAGTTCTCGGGCATGACCTTCCCCGTATAATGTATTGAGACTTATGTAAATCGTTGGTTTTGGTTTTCGGGATAATCGGAATGAATTTGGAAGAACAGTTCTCAGTTCGAAGCTTGAAATTTGAAAGGTTTGACCAAGATTTGACTTGTTTGTATATGACCTCAGATCGGAATTTTTATTATTTGGTTAGCTCCGTTGGGTGATTTGGGACTTAGGAGCGTGATCGGAATGCATTTTGGAAGTCCGTGGAAGGTTTAGGCTTGAATTGGCGAAATTGAGATTTCGGCGTTTTCCGGTTGATAGGTGAGATTTTGATATAGTGGTCGGAATGAAATTCCGAGAGTTGCAGTAGCTTCGTGGTGTCATTTGGGATGTGTGTGTAAAATTTCAGGTCATTCGGACGTGGTTTGGTCGGGTTTTTGATCAAAAGCGTAATCTAGAAGATTTTGGGATTTTTAGGCTTGAATCCGATGCAAATTTGATATTCTGATGTTGTTTTGAGTATTCCAAAGATTGGAGCAAGTTTGAATAAGGTATTGAGATATGTTTGTGCCTTTGGTTGAGGCCCCGGGGGCCTCGGGTGAGTTTCGAGGGGTTGAACGGATCATTTCGAAGTTGAGAAAGTTGCAGATTTTGAGTTCCAGCAGTTGCAAGTATTTTGGTCTTTGCTTTCGGGAGTGGACCCTCGC
>NW_017684445.1:5411-7558 GCF_001879085.1 Nicotiana attenuata
CGAGGTTAGGCTTGGCACTTACTGAGTACCGCTGTGGTGTACTCATGACTTTTCAGCGCATGTTTTTCATGTGCAGATCCAGGTACTTCCTCCCAGGCGTATTATCCTCGTGGTGGAGAGTCCTAGATGAGACTTGAGGTATATCTGCTACGTCCGCAGACCAGGAGTCTCTACTCTATTCTGGCTTTAGCAGATAGTTCCTTTCTTTCCTTTCATGTTGTTTAGACATTCTGGTGTAGAGCAGATTACTACATTCTATTAGCCTGTGTTTCCCGTGAGTTTCAGGGTTTTGGGATTTAGTTGTAGACTTCTGCATATTTTTTTGAGTTGTATAGGCCGAGTGGCCTTATATACAGTTGTTATTTCCGTATGTTCAGTTTTAATTAATTATTCCGCAAATGTTAATTTGTTATTCCGCACCGTTAGGCTTACCTAGTTGTAGGAACTAGGTGCTATCACGACATGTTCATGGAGGGTGAACTGGGGTCGTGACGAGTTGGTATCAGAGCCCTAGGTTCATAGGAGTCACGGAACACAGGCCGGTTTATTAGAGTCTCGCTGATCGGTATAGAGACGTCTGTACTTATCTACGAGGGGTTATGTAATTGTTTTGGAAAAATCTTCATTTCATTTGAATTCCTCGTCGTGCGATATTTTTGGACATCAATTCTAAACTTCTAACTTCTATTCTCTCGATGGTGAGGACACGTGCTACTCGAGATGATCAGGCACCCACGCCCCCTACTGCAGCCGCCAGAGGCCGGGGCCGGGGGAGTGGTCGAGGACACGCATGTGGTGCAGCCAGAGCACCTGCGCGACCTGCCGCCGAGGTACCACCAGCAGATCCAGCAGGAGCCCAGGCACCTGGCACACCTACTACTGCCACTACTACTCCAGCACTCCACGAGACTTTGGCTCAGTTCATGAGCATGTACACCACCTTGGCTCAGGTAGGGTTGCTTCCCATTGCCGCACCCATATCCCAGGCCGGGGAAGGAGCACAGACTTCCGCCGTCCGCACTCTTGAGCAGCGAGTGCAGGTTGAGCAGGCTCCCGAGATTATTGCGGCACCGCCTGCAGCGCGAGTTCAGCCCGAGGATGGGTCAGCTGCTTCAGAGGACGAGCACCGGAGGCTTGAGAGGTTCAAGCGGTATGATCCCCCAGTGTTCAGTGGATTAGCATCAGACGATGCCTTGGGATTTCTAGAGGAGTGTCATCGTATTGTTCGCACTATGGGCATAGTGGAGTCCAGCGGGGTTTCTTTCACTGCTTTCTAGCTTCGGGGAGCCGCCTATGATTGGTGGTGGACTTATGAGATAGACAGTCCAGTCGAGGCTGCTACACTGACTTGGACCCAGTTCTCGGATATGTTTATGAGAGAGTTTGTCCCCCAGAGTCTCAGGGATGCATGGCGCACAGAGTTTGAGCATTTGCGCCAGGGTGCTATGACCATTTCAGAGTATGCTATCCGTTATACCTGGTTGGCCAGGCATGCACCGGCTTTTGTTGCTACAGTTCGAGAGAGAGTTCGCAGGTTCATTGAGGGTTTTATTCCACCCATCAGATCTAGCATGGCTCGAGAGTTGGAGATGGACATTCCTTATCAGCAGGTAGTGAGCATTGCTAGGAGGATTGAGGGTATGCTCGCCAGGGAGCGAGGAGAGAGGGAGGCCAAGAGGTCTCGAGAGTCGGGTCACTACTCCGGTGCCCGTACCCCATCAGCAGGTCGTTATGGCAGAGGTTATTCGGGTCGCCCTGTACATTTCAGCTCTTCCAGCAGCCGTCAGTACTCCAGCTCCACCTACACCTTAGGAGCCTTATTATGCACCTCCAGTTTCTAGCGCGCCTCCTGCGCGGGGTGCTTCCAGAGGTCAGTCCAGCAGACCTGGACCTTGTCAGTCACAGGCACCGCGTCCTCCCAGAGCTTGTTACGAGTGTGGTGATACACGTCACTTGGTGAGGGATTGCCCCAGACTTGGGAGGAGCGCGCCCCCACTGACTTCTCAGCCACAGCGTGCTCCTCAGGATTCTCAGGCCATGGTCACAGCTCCAGCTGCTACCCCACCTGCCAGCCGGCTAGGGGCGGAGGTTAGGGAGATAGAGGTCGCCCTTGCGAGAGGGGCCAAGCCAGATATTATTGTATTCCT
>NW_017684446.1:0-1048 GCF_001879085.1 Nicotiana attenuata
AACTCCATCCGATGTCAGCACCTTGGCCGTTTGTTGCTTGGGGCATGGATGTCATTGGGCCAATCGAGCCGAAAGCCTCGAATGGGCATAGGTTCATATTGGTAGCAATCGACTATTTCACAAAATGGGTTGAGGCCATCACTCTCAAGTCAGTCACCAAGAAAGCTGTGGTAGACTTTGTGCACTCCAATCTCATTTGCCGCTTTGGCATTCCTGCAACTATTATTACCGACAATGCAGCTAACTTGAACAGTCGCCTGATGGAGGAGGTATGTGAACAATTCAAGATAACACATAGAAACTCAACTCCTTACCGGCCAAAAGCCAATGGTGCTGTCGAGGCAGCAAATAAGAATATCAAGAAGATTCTGAGAAAAATGATTCAAAGCTCCCGGCAATGGCATGAAAAGTTACCTTTTGCTTTACTTGGATATCGTACCACAGTACGTACTTCAATTGGAGCAACACCGTACCTGTTAGTTTACGGTACTGAAGCAGTCATACCTGCAGAAGTGGAAATTCCTTCACTCCGGATAATCGTTGAGGCGGAAATTGAGGACAGTGAATGGGTTAAAACCCGACTAGAGCAATTGTCATTAATTGATGAAAAACGAATGGCCGCGGTTTGTCACGGACAGCTGTACCAACAAAGAATGGCCTGTGCTTATAATAGGAAAGTGCGTCCCAGGAATTTTGAAGTGGGACAGCTGGTACTCAGACGCATTTTACCTCATCATCAGGAAGCAAAAGGGAAATTCGCTCCTAATTGGAAAGGTCCATACATCATTCGAAAAATATTGCCAAGAGGAGCATTGTATCTGGGAGACATCGAAGGGAATGATCCTGAGACAGCAGTGAATGCAGACGCAGTAAAAACGGTCTAACGTCTAATTCTCATGCGACGATGGCTTTTGTGCAATTGAGATGAAGAAGGCTTTCCTTCTCGCTATCTAAATACTATCAACCCTTCGTAAACCCCGTTTTACGTAGCCGGTTACCGTTTACCTTTTAGGCGTTACCCTCCTTTTGGTAACCCGGGAACGGTTAA
>NW_017684446.1:1436-2068 GCF_001879085.1 Nicotiana attenuata
AGCATGGAAGCGGCAAACGTCATTGTTGGAATCTGATACAATTCAAATAGAGAGAATAAAATGAGAGAGTCTTATACGGTGAAAACCTTCGGGCACCATAAGGCGATGGTGAGTAGAGAAACTGAAAATGAGAGAGTTCGCTTAGTGAAAAGTCGCAAAGAGCACTATCGGGCGACAGTGAGAAGAGAAATAAGAGAGGTCGATTGGCGAAAACCCGCAAAGGGCGCTGTCGGCCGAAAAGAAGACATTTTTGCCACTAAAGGAGTCCTGGCAAGGTCCCCTGGTTTTGAAATGCGGGTCAATGGGTTCACGAGAAGTTGGAAAGTTCGTGAAGGTCGGGCATCCAGTCCAAGAAGCATGTCATGATCATTTGAAGCCAGCATGCACACCCCAGATAAGTCCTTCTTTGCCCCGAAAGGGATGCTTCTCTTTAAACTCATTCGATTACCTTTCTGCATACTTCTCTTTCAATCCCTTTTGGTTTAACTCTGATTCCGTAACTAATGCAAAGAAAAGGTGGCAGGACCGGTTCCACAGGGCTCCGCTTGCGCAGAGTCAAAGAAATACCCAGCCTCAGCGAGTGCGTCAGGCCCATCTCGACTGACCATGGTGTTTAATGCTTTCAAAGCAAA
>NW_017684446.1:6395-7558 GCF_001879085.1 Nicotiana attenuata
AAAAATTTTTTCCTCAGAACGTCCCCTCTGTTTTCAGATCTAGATTTAAGAGATTTAAAACCTTAAAAAATCCTAAAAAAAAAAAGAGAAAACCCAGTAGAAAAGTTAAAATTACTGTTTCATGAGAAATCTGAGCTTAATTTTCATTTTTAGGAATGAATTACGTTCTTCTAGCTTAGTTTCCATCCGCTGAAGTTCCAAAGGTTTATTAGACTTAATTTCACATGGATCTTTGAGTGTAATTGAGTCAATTTTGGATCAAATTGAATGCTGTCTTGCTGTGCCATGGTGCTGGGTCATTTTTTGTGAAAATTTTGGTTCAAATCACTCTTGTTGCTGCTGAGAGTTCACTGCCGTGTTGCTATTACTCAAGCTGACTTCAATTTTCTTTCTCTTTCGATAAATTCCAGGTATTCTTCAACCTCACTGAAGTATGAAGGATTAAATCTGCTAGTGTATCCGAGCCGTTGAATCAATGACAAATATCAGTTTCATGTTTAGTTTGTTTGCGTACATGTTAGCTCACATAATAGATTACGTAGTAGTAGCATTTGAAGCATAGACTATCTGGACTTTTGATAAATTGTAATAATTGGACTGTTAAATTAGCGTGTATTTATTCAGTAATTTAGTTCTAGCATAGGTTAATTCAGAAGTTTATTTAGATTTAACCTCACGCTGAAGTATTTGTATTTGTAACTGATTTTGAGACCATTACATATTTGTGTCCATGTAACTGTGGATTAATAGGCCTGAAGAATAGTCTATACGGACCGCATTTGAGGATTAATTTTACATTTATACCACGAATTAACTTCTGATGGCGATTGTAGCTTTAAAACACTAATGTCTTATTAGAAACAGGATTTTTGTTGTAAGAAAAGGGCACTCAGTTTAGTTGTGAATGCCTGGGCTGTTAGAGCCATGAAGAGCAATTTAACAGGCCCAAAATCAATTTGGAATCGGTCCTTTAGGTCTGTCACAGGCCCAGGCTGCCCAGCTTTGGTGAATAAACTTGGGCTTATGCCATGGCTTGGTATTGGGCAGCCTTGCAGCCAGGCTTATGCCCCAAGGACATAAGAAGCCCAAAGCTGGGCTAATCTTAAAATTAAGCTGGGAGTTAATTCACAAATATAAATACGGGTTTCAAATTAGGTGGTGGG
>NW_017684447.1:0-7558 GCF_001879085.1 Nicotiana attenuata
ATGAGAAATTTGTTAAATCATTGATGTGATAATGTTGAAGGGGAAAAGGAGAGATTGTAAAACTTGTTTGGCTTTGATTGTTTCTTTCACATGCATTTGATCGTTGATTCTATTGATGCCTGTTACTTGTGTGTGTTATTTGATTTTACTTGGGGTGAAGTTTGTTCATACATACCAGTACAATTCAAATGTACTGACGTCCCTTTTGTCGGGGGCGCTACATTCGTGTTATGATTGTAGGTGCAGGTACTTCAGTCCACCGGCAGTAGCACCTCCTCCACATTCCATCAGCTGTATTGGTGAGCCCCTTTCCTCTCGGGGCCCTACGTGGCTCATGCCGCCTTTCCTCCGGAGTTTATATTGGTATTTGTGTAAGGTATAGTCGGAGCTTTGTTGCCGGCATTTCCATATTATTCTTCAATTGTATTTAGAGGCTCTGTAGACAGGTTGTGGGTAGTGTCGGGCATGGGAATTTTAAATAGAAATTTTGATGTTTGGCAATGATGTATAAAACTTGTAATATCTTTAAAGTGGCGAATAAAGTTTCTAATGAAAATGAAATGGAAATTGTTATTGATATGTTTATAGAATTTGATTAATGGAGTCTATCTCCTATTTATTCATGAGTTAGTTTGGGTAGAATGAGACCTAACAGGCTTGCTCGGTCGGGTTTACTCAGTTGAGCGCCGGTCGCGGTCCTCGAATTTTTGGGCGTGAAAGTTAGAATGCCCCAACTTGAGCCATTGTACCCTCGACTTTTGCCTTGCTACATTTTCTTGTTTGTTAGACCACTTCTCTACTTGTTCTTTAAGTTGCTTCTCTTCCTGGAATAGAGCTTGATGTTGTATATGATTTCTTATTTGGCTTTGCCATTTAGACAAATGAGTTCGAGCTACTTTAACCTTATTATCCACCTCATTATATTAAGTACTATTCATCAGTTTTAGAGCCACCTTCACTCTTTTTAGTTTGCCCCACACGTCATACATAGAGGCTTCGTTATCATTATCTCCCCATCTCTCCTTTACAGTCTTCAAAAAATATGGATGCTCTGGGAGACAGTTAAAGAACTTGAATGGTTTAGGCCATTTTCTATCCCATCCCTCAAAGCTTATACTAATAGGGGAATGATCAGAACAAGCAGGGTCTACAATAGAAGCTTCATACTGAGGCCACTTATGTATCCAATCAGCATTTACTAAAGCTCTATCAATTCTACTATAAATAGCATTTATTCTCTTTTTTTCAAGTATGTTCTATTTATAGAAAAAAAAGTTAGAATAGTTTTAGATTGTGATGACCCGACCGGTCGTCTTAAGAATTTACGCCCCGATCCCCTATTAACTGATTCCCCTAAGTTCATTTCTACTATTTTGGTTTGCAGGGACGTTCGGTGTTGAGTTTCGGAGAGTTTTGGGACACTTAGCTCCTAAATAAGAGCTTAAGTGTTGAAAGTGGTCCGTAGTCAGAATAGTGTGAAAACGACCTCGGAATGGAAATCTGTTGGTTCTGTTAGCTCCGTTAGGTAATTTCGGGGCTGGGAGCTTGTTCGGGATGTATTTTGGAAGTCCGTAGCTCATTTAGGCTTGAAATGCCGATGTTTGAATTTTTGAAGTTTCCGGTCCGATAGTGAGTTTTTGAACCGAGGGTCAGATTGGAATTTCGGAAGTTGCAGTAGCTCCGTCATGTCATTTGGGATGTTTGCGCAAAATTTCAGGTCATTCGGACGTGTTTTGGTTAGGTTTTTGATCGAAAATGTATTTTGATGGAATTTGAAGTTCTTAGGCTCAAATCATTTATTAATTCGAGTTTCCGGCGTGGGTTTATGTGGTTTAAGGATTGGTACAAGTTTGAATGAGGTATTAGGTGTTATTGGTGCTTTTGGTTGAGGTCCCGGGGGCCTCGGGATGAATTCGGGTTGTTAACGGAAGATTTTGAGAGGTGTTGCAGCAGCTGAACCATTGCTGCTTCTGGTATTTTCGCATCTGCGGCTTGGGAGCCGCAGATGCGGCGCCGCAGAGGCGGCTAAATGGCCGCAGAAGTGGCTTTGCTCATTTCCCTTAGAAACCGCAGAAGCGGTGCTATTCCAGCATAAGCGGAGCCGCAGAAGCGGCTCAGGCGTCGCAGATGCGGCTCCAGCGTTTCTTTAGTTTCCGTAGAAGCGGAAGTTCCCCCGCAGATGCGGTTTCGCACCTGCAACCTCCTTTATCGCAGATGCGGTCCCTGGCCTCTTAGTGAAAACCACAAAAGCAGCTCCTGTTCCGGAAAAGCGGAAATGCCTGTGCAGATATAGAAATTTCGAGGGTTAGATTTCATAAGTTAGAAAAATCAAATTGAGCTCGGGGAAGGGCAATTTTCAGAGGGTTTTGAAGAGAAGACTATTGGGTAACGTTTCTTTAATCCCTTCTAGTTATATTTCATCATTTTGTAGTTAAATCCATCATTAAAATTCGAATTTGGGATCAAAAATGGGAAAATTGGGTGAAACTTCATAGGCTAAACTATTGGGTTTTTGAGTGGGTGTTTGGCCTCCGATTTGGGAGATTTTTACATGGTTAGACTCGTGAGAGTACGAGGGTTCTAAAAATGTAAAAATTATTCGATTCCGAGGCGTTGGTCTGAAGGGCATTTTGGTTATTTTACCTAATTTCACGCCGTAGCTTTGAATTTAATAGTAAAACCAGTTGGTTGCGATGTTATTCACAATATGTAATTGAATTGAATAGATTTGGGCCATTTAGAGTCGGATACTCGTGGCAAAGGCGTGATTTTTAGTTGATTTTCAGCCGGTTCGAGGTAAGTGGCTTGTCTAACCTTGTGTGCGGGAGCTTTCCCCTTAGGTTTTGTTATGTGATATTTGAGTGCCTGGTACGCGAGGTGACGAGCGCGTACTTGAGCCAATTGTGGAAAAATCCGATTTTTACTTAAGATATTGAGACTGAGTCTTCCTTCATATGTCCCTTATTGTACTTGGAAATTATAACCTGTGTTAGATTAGAAAAGCATGTTTAGTTGATCCAATTTGCCTAATTGTTTAAGTTGTCTTGACTGAGCTACGTGAAACATGCTAGGCTAGTACTACCTGTTGCTTGTCTTTGTACTTCCTTTCTTAGTATCTTTGGTTTGTGGTTTCGCATATACATTGGGACTACGGATGTGGAATTCCGGTAGCTCCCCCCCCCCCTGTTTGTTTACTTTGGGACTACGGGTTCGATTTCCGGTAGATCCCCTGCACTTTTACTTTGGGACTGCGAGTTAGATTCCCGATAGATCCCCCTGCACTTTTACTTTAGGACTGCGGGTTAGATTCCCGATACATCCCCCCCTGCACATTGATAGTTGGACTACGGAACGGTATCCCGGGAGATCCTTCGGATATACACATATGATGTACTACGGGACGGTATCCCGGGAGATCCACTGGACAGTTAAGAAAAGGTCTACAGGACGGTATCCTGGGAGATCCTCATTGTTACCATTGGTATTGAGCTGTACTTATTCTGTGGTTGTTCCGTTCTTTGTATATTTGATATTGCCTTGTTTAACCTGTCTTAACTCACTGTTGTAATCGTTATTATTGTTAGTTTTTGATACTGTTAATTTATTATTATATTTTATCTCAGTAGAGCCCTGACCTTAATCGTCACTACCCAACCGAGGTTAGGCTTCGCACTTACTGAGTACCGCTGTGGTGTACTCATGCCCTTCCTGCGCATTTTTTTCATGTGCAGATCCAGGTACCTCTACTCAGGTGCACTATCCTTGAGGCGAGGAGATACACAGAAACTTCGAGGTATATCTGCCGCGTCCGCAGACCAGGAGTCTCTATTCTGTTCCAGCTTTAGTACTTAGTTTATTCCCTTTCTCTCAGTTGTTTAGATATTCTGGAGTTAGAGCAGCGTACTATGTTTCTGTTAGCCTGTGGTTCCCGTGAGTTTCCGGGTTTTGGGTTGAGATTTTTGACTTCCGAGATTTATTTTTGAGTTGTATATGCCAGGTGGCACTTATTCACTGTTTTCTTCTAGTTTTGCTTAACTAGATTAAATGTTTCCACAAGTTATATAAATTTCTGCATTGTTAGGCTTACCTAGTTGTAGAAACTAGGTGTCATCACGACATGTTCATGGAGAGTGAACTGGGATCGTGACAAGTTGGTATCGGAGCTCTAGGTTCATAGGAGTCATAGAACACAGGCCTGTTTATTAGAGTCTCGCTGATCGGTACGGAGACGTCTGTACTTATCTACGAGAGGCTAACTGTTTAGGAAAAAAATCTTCATTTCATTAATTCCTTGTCGTGTGATATTTTTTGGAAGAAATTCTAAACTTTTGACTTCTATTCTCTCACAGATGGTGAGGACACGCGCTACTCGAGATGATCAGGCACCCGCGCCCCCTACTGCAGGCGTCAGAGGCCGGGGCTGGGGGAGAGGTCGAGGACGCGGACGTGGTCCAGCCAGAGCACCTGCGCGAGCTGCCGTCGAGGTACCACCAGTAGATCCAACCGGAGCCCCGGCACCTGGCACACCTACTACTGCCACTACTACTCCAGCGCTCCAGGAGACTTTGGCTCAGTTCATAAGCATGTACACCACCTTGGCTCAGGCAGAGTTGCTTCCCCTTGCTGCAGCCACATCCTAGGCCGGCGGAGGAGCACAGACTCCCGCCGTCCACACTCCTGAGCAGCGAGTCCAGGTTGAGCAGGCTCCCGAGATTATTCCGGCACCGCCTGCAGCGCCAGTTCAGTCCGAGGATGGGTCAGCTGCTTCAGAGGACGAGCAGCGGAGACTTGAGTGGTTCAAGAAGTATGATCCCCCAGTGTTCAGTGGATTAGCGTCAGACGCTGCCTTGGGATTTCTAGAGGAGTGTTATCGTATTCTTCGCACTATGGGCATAGTGGAGTCTAACGGGGTTTCTTTCACTGCTTTTCAGCTTCGGGGAGCCGCCTATGATTGGTGGCGCGCTTATGAGATAGATAGTACAGTCGAGGCTGCTTCGCAGACTTGGACCCAGTTCTCGAATATGTTTATGAGAGAGTTCGTCCCCTAGAGTCTCAAGGACGCATGGCGCGTAGAGTTTGAGCATTTGCGCCAGGGTGCTATGACTATTTCAGAGTATGTTATCCGTTACACCAGATTGGCCAGGCATGCACCGGCTTTGGTTGCTACAGTTCGGGAGAGAGTTCGTAGGTTCATTGAGGGTCTTATTCCACCCATCAGATCTAGCATGGCTCGAGAGTTGGAGATGGACATTCCTTATCAGCAGGTAGTGAGCATTGCTAGGAGGATTGAGGGTATGCTCGCCAGGGAGCGAGGGGAGAGGGAGGCCAAGAGGTCTCGAGAGTCGGGTCACTACTCTGGTGCCCGTACCCCATCAGCAGGTCGTTATGGAAGAGGTTATGCGGGTCGCCCTATTCATTTAGCTCTTCCAACAGCCGGCAGTGCTCCAGCTCTACCTACACCTCAGGAGCCTTACTATGCACCTCCAGTTTCTAGCGCGCCTCCTGTGCGGGGTGTTTCTAGAGGTCAGTCCAGCAGACCAGGACCTAGTCAGTCACAGCCACCGCGTCCTCCCAGAGCTTGTTTCGAGTGTGGTGATACACGCCACATGGTTAGAGACTGCCCCAGACTTGGTAGGGGTGCATCTTCACAGACTGCTCAGCCACAGCGTGCTCCTCAGAGTTCTCAGGCCATGGTCACAGCTCTAGCTGCTACCCCACCTGCCCAGCCGGATAGGGGCGGAGGTTGAGGAGATAGAGGTCGCCCTCGAGAGAGGGGTCGGGCAAGATATTATGCTATTCCTGCTCGTACTGAGGTTGTTCCCTCCGACTCCGTCATTACAGGTATAATACTGGTTTGTCACAGAGAGGCATCATTTCTATTCGATCCGGGCTCTACTTATTCTTATGTGTCTTCTTACGTTGCTCCGCATTTGGGTGTGCCTCGGGATTCTTTGAGTGCCCCTGTTTATGTTTCTACTCCTGTGGGAGATTCTCTTGTTGTGGACCGCGTTTATCGGTCATGTTTGGTTGCTATTCGTGGCTTTGAGACCAGAGCGGATTTATTATTACTCGGTATGGTGGATTTTGACATTATTTTGGGCATGGACTGGTTGTCGCCCCATTTTGCTATTCTTGATTGTCACGCCAAGACCGTGACGCTGGCTATGCCAGGTATTCCGCGTATTGAGTGGAGTGGTACTTTAGATCACACTCCTAGTGAGTCACTTATTTTCTTAAAGCTCAGCGCATGTTTGAGAAAGGGTGTGCCGCGTATTTGGCTTATGTGAGAGATGTTAGTGTTGATACCCCTTCTATTGATTCGGTTCCAGTGGTACGGGACTATTCCGATGTGTTTCCAGCCGATCTTCCGGGCATGCCGCCCGATAGAGACATTGATTTTGGCATTGATCTGTTGCCGGGCACTCAGCCCATTTCCATTCCTCCGTACCGTATGGCTCCTCCTAAGTTGAAGGAGTTAAAGGATCAGTTGCAGGAATTGCTTGGTAAGGGTTTTGTTCGACCCAATGTTTCACCGTGGGGTGCTTTTGTCTTGTTTGTGAAGAAAAAGGATGGTTCTATGCGTATGTGTGTTGATTACCGTCAGTTGAACAAGGTTACAGTGAAGAACCGTTATCCTTTGCCTCGTATTGATGATCTGTTTCACCAGCTTCAGGGCGCACAGGTGTTTTCTAAGATTGACTTGCGCTCAGGTTACCATCAGTTGAAGATTCGGGAGCCAGATATCCCGAAGACTGCCTTCAGGACTCGGTATGGTCATTACGTGTTCCTTGTTATGTCTTTTGGGCTGACCAATTCCCCAGCAGCTTTCATGCACTTGATGCACAGTGTATTCAGGCCATATCTTGACTCATTCGTTATTATTTTATTGACGATATTCTGGTGTATTCCCGGAGTTGAGAAGATCATGAGCAGCACCTGAGGACCGTGCTTCAAACCTTGAGGGAGAAGAAGTTATATGCAAAGTTCTCAAAATGTAAGTTTTGGCTGAGTTCTGTGGCATTCTTAGGCCTTGTTATTTCGAGTGAGGGTATTCGGGTGGATCCTAGGAAGATAGAGGCCGTGCATAGTTGGCCCAGGCCGTCCTCAGCTACAGAGTTTCGCAGTTTCCTTGGCTTGGCGGGCTACTACCGTCTCTTCGTGGAGGGATTTTCATCGAATGCTGCCCCTATGACTAGATTGACCTAGAAGGGTGCCCTATTTCAGTGGACAGAGGAGTGTGAGGCGAGCTTTCAGAAGCTCAAGACAGCTTTCACTACAGCCCCAATCTTGATGTTGCCTACCGGTTCGGGGTCTTATGCTATCTATTATGATGCCTCGAGAGTTGGCCTTGGAACGATGTTGATGCAGGACGGTAGGGTGATTGCCTACGCGTCCAGACTGTTGAAGATACATGAAAAGAATTACCCTGTCCACGACCTTGAGTTAGCTGCCATTGTTCATGCCTTGAAGATCTGGCGTCATTATTTGTACGGTGTGCCTTGTGAGATCAATACTGACCATCGGAGTTTGCAGCACTTACTCAAGCAAAAGGATCTTA
>NW_017684448.1:0-7558 GCF_001879085.1 Nicotiana attenuata
TAACTTTGTAAGGAAAGAATAACATGGACAACCTTAGTTGCTAGGAGTAGATTCATTATGAAATAGCGTATCGTTTATGTTCGTTTCACTTTAGATCATGCCAAAAGAATGAAGGAAGAGCCTTAACATACCTTGTATATACTGCCCCAATCTCAAGCTATGAAATTTTCACGACTCCTTAGTCTACAATAAGAGAAACGATACTGTAGTTATCATTCAAGCGTCATAACTATTATGTATCGACCATAACCTATTTTACGATGAAACGGACAACACCTCCCCTATATATATGACTTCACACAATTCCAAATAATCACCAAACAGCCCAAACAACATCAATAATAATCATATTGAGCCTCCCAAAACAGTCCACGCACAAACTAATCACTTCATACATACGACGGCCACCGTAGTCGTGTCAAACGATCCGGAAATGTTACGAAGAACTACCAGCCCACAACCCTACATCTATATGGTGTTTTTCCACATCCTTCCTCCTCCAAAACTCCACAAAACAGTAGTAAAATATACAACCCTATACCAACACGAAACAGCCCAAAACCAGCGCACAACAAGTCGAATAATTCGAACTCACGGCTTTCAATCACCGTCCCGTGAGTTCTAGCTATTAGGAAATGAATTTATCAACATTCCTTCATATTTAAAAGCTTAAATACAGAAATAAGGCATTTTCTTAACTATTAAATACCTTCCAAAACTCCAACTACAAAGAAAAAGAGAGGCAATATAGCGATACTCACGTCGTGGGGATCGTTCTAGTGTTATTGCTTCGTGATTTTGTGCCTCGGATGATAATCTTGTTGGATAACCTTGTGGACAGCTTAAGGGTGAGGTTAGGGGTCTTATTTGGTCGAGCTCTCTGGAATTATGAAGAAAGAGACGACATAGGAAGATAAATATCCATTTTGGTTGAAAAGTCAAAAGGTGCTACTTGGCACCATCTCATTGGCCCTTTTTCAAATACCTATATCTTTTTATCCGGATATCGTATGAACGAACGGTTAAGAGCGTTGGAAACTAGATTCCAAGACCTTCAATTTGATATATAATATGTCCCAAAAAGACCTCATATAACACACGAAATGTATTGCTCAAAAAGCTTTAGTGACACACCTACTTGCCAACTATACAGTCTGTGCAGTCTTGCAAAACTGCAAATATCTCTCTACCCCGATGTCGTATCGAAGAACGGTTTAATGCATTGGAAACTAGACTCGTAGATCTTCAATTTGATATGTAGATCCTCCATCGATTCCAAGTATATTGGGAGAAAAGTGCATCTACATTTGACCTATATGTCAGCAAATTATAAATGGAACTTGTGATGACCTTTTCCAACTTTTGTTCCACAACTCGCTTGACTTCAAAGCATAACACCAACTATCGTACGACTAAAATAACTCATAATATAATCTCGTTATAATGTTAATTACCCTAGTATCACCCCAAAAGTACATGGTAAAATATTCCAACTTGTCGACTTTCGACGAAACTTATTTTCTTCAATTCGTTTAGCTTCTAAGCCTTCAAACCCTCTTGCTACTTGGTACTAATGATCTTAAATATTTGTAACCTCCACGTTAACATGATGAACTAACTTTGTAAACTTTTCAAAGATGATTCCCTTTCTGAGCTTACATTAATTGACTTATGACGTACTCTTACATACGATAACACGGGGTGTAACATCATTCCCNCCTGAGTTGAGCCTTTTTAGACGTACGGCCTCCATTCCCTAGTCGCCTTTTGCCAACATTAGGGCTCCAATCCCTGAGTTGTGCCTTTTTATACATAGGTCCTCCATTCCCTAGTCGCCTTTTGCCAACATTTGGGCTGCAATCCCTGAGTTGTGCCTTTTTAGACATAGGGCCTCCATTCCCTAGTCGCCTTTTGCCAACATTAGGGCTCCAATCCCTGAGTTGCGCCTTTTTAGACATAGGGCCTCCATTCCCTAGTCGCCTTTTGCCAACATTAGGGCTCCAATCCCTGAGTTGTGCCTTTTTAGACATAGGGCCTCCATTCCCTAGTCGCCTTTTGCCAACATTAGGGCTCCAATCCCTGAGTTGTGCCTTTTTAGACATAGGGCCTCCATTCCCTAGTCGCCTTTTGCCAACATTAGGGCTCCAATCCCTGAGTTGTGCCTTTTTAGACATAGGGCCTCCATTCCCTAGTCGCCTTTTGCCAACATTAGGGCTCCAATCCCTGAGTTGTGCCTTTTTAGACATAGGGCCTCCATTCCCTAGTCGCCTTTTGCCAACATTAGGGCTCCAATCCCTGAGTTGTGCCTTTTTAGACATAGGGCCTCCATTCCCTAGTCGCCTTTTGCCAACATTAGGGCTCCAATCCCTGAGTTGTGCCTTTTTAGACATAGGGCCTCCATTCCCTAGTCGCCTTTTGCCAACATTAGGGCTCCAATCCCTGAGTTGTGCCTTTTTAGACATAGGGCCTCCATTCCCTAGTCGCCTTTTGCCAACATTAGGGCTCCAATCCCTGAGTTGTGCCTTTTTAGACATAGGGCCTCCATTCCCTAGTCGCCTTTTGCCAACATTAGGGCTCCAATCCCTGAGTTGTGCCTTTTTAGACATAGGGCCTCCATTCCCTAGTCGCCTTTTGCCAACATTAGGGCTCCAATCCCTGAGTTGTGCCTTTTTAGACATAGGGCCTCCATTCCCTAGTCGCCTTTTGCCAACATTAGGGCTCCAATCCCTGAGTTGTGCCTTTTTAGACATAGGGCCTCCATTCCCTAGTCGCCTTTTGCCAACATTAGGGCTCCAATCCCTGAGTTGTGCCTTTTTAGACATAGGGCCTCCATTCCCTAGTCGCCTTTTGCCAACATTAGGGCTCCAATCCCTGAGTTGTGCCTTTTTAGACATAGGGCCTCCATTCCCTAGTCGCCTTTTGCCAACATTAGGGCTCCAATCCCTGAGTTGTGCCTTTTTAGACATAGGGCCTCCATTCCCTAGTCGCCTTTTGCCAACATTAGGGCTCCAATCCCTGAGTTGTGCCTTTTTAGACATAGGGCCTCCATTCCCTAGTCGCCTTTTGCCAACATTAGGGCTCCAATCCCTGAGTTGTGCCTTTTTAGACATAGGGCCTCCATTCCCTAGTCGCCTTTTGCCAACATTAGGGCTCCAATCCCTGAGTTGTGCCTTTTTAGACATAGGGCCTCCATTCCCTAGTCGCCTTTTGCCAACATTAGGGCTCCAATCCCTGAGTTGTGCCTTTTTAGACATAGGGCCTCCATTCCCTAGTCGCCTTTTGCCAACATTAGGGCTCCAATCCCTGAGTTGTGCCTTTTTAGACATAGGGCCTCCATTCCCTAGTCGCCTTTTGCCAACATTAGGGCTCCAATCCCTGAGTTGTGCCTTTTTAGACATAGGGCCTCCATTCCCTAGTCGCCTTTTGCCAACATTAGGGCTCCAATCCCTGAGTTGTGCCTTTTTAGACATAGGGCCTCCATTCCCTAGTCGCCTTTTGCCAACATTAGGGCTCCAATCCCTGAGTTGTGCCTTTTTAGACATAGGGCCTCCATTCCCTAGTCGCCTTTTGCCAACATTAGGGCTCCAATCCCTGAGTTGTGCCTTTTTAGACATAGGGCCTCCATTCCCTAGTCGCCTTTTGCCAACATTAGGGCTCCAATCCCTGAGTTGTGCCTTTTTAGACATAGGGCCTCCATTCCCTAGTCGCCTTTTGCCAACATTAGGGCTCCAATCCCTGAGTTGTGCCTTTTTAGACATAGGGCCTCCATTCCCTAGTCGCCTTTTGCCAACATTAGGGCTCCAATCCCTGAGTTGTGCCTTTTTAGACATAGGGCCTCCATTCCCTAGTCGCCTTTTGCCAACATTAGGGCTCCAATCCCTGAGTTGTGCCTTTTTAGACATAGGGCCTCCATTCCCTAGTCGCCTTTTGCCAACATTAGGGCTCCAATCCCTGAGTTGTGCCTTTTTAGACATAGGGCCTCCATTCCCTAGTCGCCTTTTGCCAACATTAGGGCTCCAATCCCTGAGTTGTGCCTTTTTAGACATAGGGCCTCCATTCCCTAGTCGCCTTTTGCCAACATTAGGGCTCCAATCCCTGAGTTGTGCCTTTTTAGACATAGGGCCTCCATTCCCTAGTCGCCTTTTGCCAACATTAGGGCTCCAATCCCTGAGTTGTGCCTTTTTAGACATAGGGCCTCCATTCCCTAGTCGCCTTTTGCCAACATTAGGGCTCCAATCCCTGAGTTGTGCCTTTTTAGACATAGGGCCTCCATTCCCTAGTCGCCTTTTGCCAACATTAGGGCTCCAATCCCTGAGTTGTGCCTTTTTAGACATAGGGCCTCCATTCCCTAGTCGCCTTTTGCCAACATTAGGGCTCCAATCCCTGAGTTGTGCCTTTTTAGACATAGGGCCTCCATTCCCTAGTCGCCTTTTGCCAACATTAGGGCTCCAATCCCTGAGTTGTGCCTTTTTAGACATAGGGCCTCCATTCCCTAGTCGCCTTTTGCCAACATTAGGGCTCCAATCCCTGAGTTGAGCGTTTTTAAACATACAGCCTCCATTCCCTAGTCGCGTTTTTCCAACATTAGGGCTCCAATCCCTGAATTGAGCGTTTTTAAACATACGGCCTCCATTCCCTAGTCGCCTTTGGCCAACATTAGGGCTCCAATCCCTGAGTTGTGCCTTTTAAACATAGGGCCTCCATTCCCTAGTCGCATTTTCCCAATATTAGGGCTCCAATCCCTGAGTTGAGCCTTTTTAGACGTACGGCCTCCATTCCCTAGTCGCCTTTTGCCAACATTAGGGCTCCAATCCCTGAGTTGTGCCTTTTTAGACATAGGGCCTCCATTCCCTAGTCGCCTTTTGCCAACATTAGGGCTCCAATCCCTGAGTTGTGCCTTTTTAGACATAGGGCCTCCATTCCCTAGTCGCCTTTTGCCAACATTAGGGCTCCAATCCCTGAGTTGTGCCTTTTTAGACATAGGGCCTCCATTCCCTAGTCGCCTTTTGCCAACATTAGGGCTCCAATCCCTGAGTTGTGCCTTTTTAGACATAGGGCCTCCATTCCCTAGTCGCCTTTTGCCAACATTAGGGCTCCAATCCCTGAGTTGTGCCTTTTTAGACATAGGGCCTCCATTCCCTAGTCGCCTTTTGCCAACATTAGGGCTCCAATCCCTGAGTTGTGCCTTTTTAGACATAGGGCCTCCATTCCCTAGTCGCCTTTTGCCAACATTAGGGCTCCAATCCCTGAGTTGTGCCTTTTTAGACATAGGGCCTCCATTCCCTAGTCGCCTTTTGCCAACATTAGGGCTCCAATCCCTGAGTTGTGCCTTTTTAGACATAGGGCCTCCATTCCCTAGTCGCCTTTTGCCAACATTAGGGCTCCAATCCCTGAGTTGTGCCTTTTTAGACATAGGGCCTCCATTCCCTAGTCGCCTTTTGCCAACATTAGGGCTCCAATCCCTGAGTTGTGCCTTTTTAGACATAGGGCCTCCATTCCCTAGTCGCCTTTTGCCAACATTAGGGCTCCAATCCCTGAGTTGTGCCTTTTTAGACATAGGGCCTCCATTCCCTAGTCGCCTTTTGCCAACATTAGGGCTCCAATCCCTGAGTTGTGCCTTTTTAGACATAGGGCCTCCATTCCCTAGTCGCCTTTTGCCAACATTAGGGCTCCAATCCCTGAGTTGTGCCTTTTTAGACATAGGACCTCCATTCCCTAGTCGCCTTTTGCCAACATTAGGGCTCCAATCCCTGAGTTGTGCCTTTTTAGACATAGGGCCTCCATTCCCTAGTCGCCTTTTGCCAACATTAGGGCTCCAATCCCTGAGTTGTGCCTTTTTAGACATAGGGCCTCCATTCCCTAGTCGCCTTTTGCCAACATTAGGGCTCCAATCCCTGAGTTGTGCCTTTTTAGACATAGGGCCTCCATTCCCTAGTCGCCTTTTGCCAACATTAGGGCTCCAATCCCTGAGTTGTGCCTTTTTAGACATAGGGCCTCCATTCCCTAGTCGCCTTTTGCCAACATTAGGGCTCCAATCCCTGAGTTGTGCCTTTTTAGACATAGGGCCTCCATTCCCTAGTCGCCTTTTGCCAACATTAGGGCTCCAATCCCTGAGTTGTGCCTTTTTAGACATAGGGCCTCCATTCCCTAGTCGCCTTTTGCCAACATTAGGGCTCCAATCCCTGAGTTGTGCCTTTTTAGACATAGGGCCTCCATTCCCTAGTCGCCTTTTGCCAACATTAGGGCTCCAATCCCTGAGTTGTGCCTTTTTAGACATAGGGCCTCCATTCCCTAGTCGCCTTTTGCCAACATTAGGGCTCCAATCCCTGAGTTGTGCCTTTTTAGACATAGGGCCTCCATTCCCTAGTCGCCTTTTGCCAACATTAGGGCTCCAATCCCTGAGTTGTGCCTTTTTAGACATAGGGCCTCCATTCCCTAGTCGCCTTTTGCCAACATTAGGGCTCCAATCCCTGAGTTGTGCCTTTTTAGACATAGGGCCTCCATTCCCTAGTCGCCTTTTGCCAACATTAGGGCTCCAATCCCTGAGTTGTGCCTTTTTAGACATAGGGCCTCCATTCCCTAGTCGCCTTTTGCCAACATTAGGGCTCCAATCCCTGAGTTGTGCCTTTTTAGACATAGGGCCTCCATTCCCTAGTCGCCTTTTGCCAACATTAGGGCTCCAATCCCTGAGTTGTGCCTTTTTAGACATAGGGCCTCCATTCCCTAGTCGCCTTTTGCCAACATTAGGGCTCCAATCCCTGAGTTGTGCCTTTTTAGACATAGGGCCTCCATTCCCTAGTCGCCTTTTGCCAACATTAGGGCTCCAATCCCTGAGTTGTGCCTTTTTAGACATAGGGCCTCCATTCCCTAGTCGCCTTTTGCCAACATTAGGGCTCCAATCCCTGAGTTGTGCCTTTTTAGACATAGGGCCTCCATTCCCTAGTCGCCTTTTGCCAACATTAGGGCTCCAATCCCTGAGTTGTGCCTTTTTAGACATAGGGCCTCCATTCCCTAGTCGCCTTTTGCCAACATTAGGGCTCCAATCCCTGAGTTGTGCCTTTTTAGACATAGGGCCTCCATTCCCTAGTCGCCTTTTGCCAACATTAGGGCTCCAATCCCTGAGTTGTGCCTTTTTAGACATAGGGCCTCCATTCCCTAGTCGCCTTTTGCCAACATTAGGGCTCCAATCCCTGAGTTGTGCCTTTTTAGACATAGGGCCTCCATTCCCTAGTCGCCTTTTGCCAACATTAGGGCTCCAATCCCTGAGTTGTGCCTTTTTAGACATAGGGCCTCCATTCCCTAGTCGCCTTTTGCCAACATTAGGGCTCCAATCCCTGAGTTGTGCCTTTTTAGACATAGGGCCTCCATTCCCTAGTCGCCTTTTGCCAACATTAGGGCTCCAATCCCTGAGTTGCGCCTTTTTAGACATAGGGCCTCCATTCCCTAGTCGCCTTTTGCGAACATTTGGGCTGCAATCCCTGAGTTGTGCCTTTTTAGACATTGGGCCTCCATTCCCTAGTCGCCTTTTGCAAACATTAGTGCTCTAATCCCTGAGTTG
>NW_017684449.1:0-7555 GCF_001879085.1 Nicotiana attenuata
CAAGATGAGTTGGAGAAATCTGAGGGTAATATGGCAAAAACTCCGGGGCACAAATGGGCAAAGAAGACAGAAGAAAGAGCCCAATTTGTGCAACAAATGAAAAGAAATTATGAGGGAACCATTGCTAATCTAAAAAGAAAGATGGACACCCTTGAAGATAAGGCAGCCCGGCAGGACAAAGAATTTCAGGCTGAAAGGGAACAGTGCTATAGACTAATGGCCGAGATGGAAAAAGAAATAAAGTTGTTGCAAGACCATCATTTCCATGACTCCCAGGTGTTAGAGGCTCGCAACGAGCAGATAAGCCGACTCCTCCAGGAAAAAGGCCAGATCAGGGAAAGAATTAGAGGCATTGCAGATTATATTGTCATGAAATGTCAGGCCGGCGAAAGAATGGGTCGTACCACTTTCTTTGCTACAGTGATGATATTTGTTCGTCAGGTTATGAATGATTTGGAGCAGTTACAAAGGGGTCTTGCACGCAGGCCCCCGGCGATGCCGAATGATGCCCCGCGGGCCCCAGGATTTGAAGCTTTGATGTATTCTTGATCTAGTTTTAATCATTGAGTCTGTATTTTATTATTTTGAGTCTGTTTTTGTAGTTTCCTTTTCAAGAAAAACAAGTAATCTAGTAGCTTTGTAATCGGGGTTTTATTAATGAAATTTTAAAAATTCCAAAATTATTTCCTTATTTTGCGTTTATTTGTAAGAACTATGCTTGGTCTGATTCATGCGGGGTCATGATACGTAGGCAATCTCCATAGGATTTGACCGTAACCAAAAATAAAAAGGCAAACAAGAGAAAATAAAGAGAGAGCAAGAGAAAAGGAAAGAAAAGAGCGGAACAACAATTTTGAGGAAAGGAGAGAATAGGAACAAGAAAAAACCAAGAGGAAACGAAGGGAAAAGGAAAAAAAAGAGGAATATAAGAGAGAAAAGCAAAAGAAAAGAGGGAGAGGCAAGAAACAAACAATGGAAAAACAAGAGGGAAGAACGAGAGAAAAGGCATGACAAATACAGAAAAGGAAAGCCGGGATGACGCATGTAACCAAGCGAAGGCATAATAGAAATTGTTAACTGCTTAGGTGCATTCATTCCCAAATATGCGATTACCTATCTATTAGTGCTCTAACCGCTAACAAAGTTGTCGTTGATGATGAGTCGAGGCAGGTGGTTAGTTGACTGGCATTCTGGCAACCCATTCCTACAACACCCGCTCTAAGGACAAGTCAAACATGGTCAACCAGGAGTTAGAGGCAAGCATCTTCGACCCGTCTAGGGAGGAGGAAGAATTGGATGTCAGCACAATGAAGGAAGAGATGTATAAACTAAAGCAACAAATGACCGAGATGTACCAGGCCTGGTCAAAGGGATACCCACCACCAGCTTACCCTGCTAACCCTGCCTACATCCCACCGTTAGCTCAGCCTCAGAATCCTCCCACAGTGAATTCATCTCCATCCTTTCCTACTTATCAACAGTACTACAGAACCACCTCCCAAGCACCACCACCTCCACCACCCAAACAAATCCCATGCCCTCCACCACCAGTCACCCCTGTGTTTGTGGCTCCTCCACCTGCCGCCTTACACAGATCCTCTAGCGAACCTTTGTTCCAAAACCATGATAACCAATATTACCCACCCGAACGCACCTTCAAACCACCAGAACCATGTTCCTACACTCCCCGTTTTGATCTCTCAGATGAAGTAGAGAAGCCTCCCAAGAACCCTGAGTAGGAGGAGATGATACGAAAGGTCAAGAGCTTGGAGCAGTCATTCAGAATATGCAGGGTCTCGGGGGCCAAGTAAGTGTGGCATACAAGGATTTGTGCTTGTTTCCTGATGTCCAGTTACCGACAGGATTCATGTTACCCAAGTTTGATTTATATGACGGACACGGTGATCCGGTGGCACATCTATGGGGAATCTGCAGCAAAATGAGAGGAGCTGGGGGAAGAGACGAGTTATTGATGGCATGCTTCAGTCAAAGTCTAAGTGGTGCGGCTTTGGAATTGTACACTCGACAGGATCATGCTCGATGGTATACTTGGGATGATCTGGCCCAGGCGTTTGCATGTCATTTTCAGTATAATCTCGAAATTGTCCCAGACCGTCTGTCGCTGACAAAAATTGAGAAAAGGTCCGGGGAAAGCTTCAGAGAGTACGATTTTCGGTGGAGGGAGCAAGCAGCAAGAGTCGATCCTCCAATGAAAGAAAGCGAGATGGTTGATTACTTCTTGCAGGCTTTGGAGCCCGTCTACTATGGTCATTTAGTGTCAGCAGTGGGAAAATCTTTCAACGAGGTGGTAAAAATGGGAAGTATGGTGGAGGAAGGACTTAAATCCAACAAAATCATGAGCTATTCGGCAATCAAGGCAACTACCCAGGCTATCCAAAGCGGCACCGGAGGAGTATCGGGGAAAAAGAAGAAAGAAGATGTTGCAGTAGTTGAATCAACGGCTTGGTCCAGGGGCCCATCACCATATTACAACCAACCTCGATTCCATCTTCAAATCTACCCACACAATCCATATAGCCCACCACAGCACTATTACCCACCTCCTGACCCCCATTTCTCTGTCCACCATGCCCAGACATACCCCCAACCTCCTACCCACGCGCAATGGCACGCACCCACCCCAAAAAATACTTACCCAACTCCCAAAACACCTACCCACCTCCAAGAGCCTACAAGAACCCCCCCTAGAACAGGTTTTCGAGCTAACCAAACTTTCAAGCAAGAGAGGATACCGAAACAGAAGACTTTCACCCCTTTGGGAGAATCATACACCAGTTTATTCCATAGGCTAAGGCAGTTGGGAATGTTGAGTCCAATTGAAGCTAAGTTACCAAATCCCCTTCCAAGAAATCTCGATCATTCATTAAGTTGTGAGTATTGTTTGGGGGCGCCGGGGCATGACACGAAGAAGTGTTTGAAATTGAAAACGGCCATCCAAGAGCTCATTGATACCCGCCGAATTGAGGTACAAGCCCCGGAGACGCCTAACATCAATCAGAACCCACTGCCAGCTCATCACGAGGCCCATATGATTGAGTTAGTACAAAAAGGAGAGCATAAGAGGCCTTCACAAACCGTAATGATGATCAGGGCTAGCGAAGACAGACTGAATGAGAAGCCAACTAGTGGGAGGACATTGATCAAGGTAGAAGAGACAGTTAGTAAACCGGTTGCAGTGTTACAGAAGGAGTCTTCGAACAGTGTTGCAATAAAACAAGAACCAGTTAAGGTGGTGAAGAAGGAGTCTTCGAGCAGTATTGCAGTAAAACAAGAGCCAGCTAAAGTGGTGGTGCCGGGGGCAGTTGCCAAGCCCGTTGTGATCGTGAAAGGTGCTCGCACAGAGCCGGTTATCATCAAGCCAATAACTCAGTTACCAGTAATCAGTGAAAAGGCCGTTCCATGGAATTACTGCCGAGTGACAGTGACATATAATGGGAAGGAAGTCAAAGAAGAAGTTTGTGAAACCCATGGGCTGACTCGTTCAGGAAGATGCTTTGCCCCTGAAGAACTGAGAAGAGCTAAAACTGCCAAATATAATCCAATACCAGTAAAGAAAGCCGTAACTGAAGAAGAGGCAGAAGAATTCTTGAAGAAGATGAAGGCACAAGATTACTCCATTGTAGAACAACTGAGAAAGACCCTGGCAGAGATCTCACTGCTATCATTATTGATCCACTCGGACGAGCACCGCCTGGCATTGATGAAAATATTGAATGAAGCCCATGTGCCGGATAAGATCTCTGTGAACCACCTAGAGAAAATAGCAAACAAGATTATCGAAGTTAGTAGGGTTACATTTTCTGATGATGAGCTGCCTTTGGAAGGCACTGAACATAATAGAGCACTCTACCTCACGGTGAAATGCGAAGACTCTGTGGTCACCCGGGTGCTGATTGACAACGGGTCCAGTGCAAACATCTGCCCTCTCTCCACCCTGGATAAATTAAAGGTGGACAATGAGAGAATCCACAAGAATAGCATTTGCGTGCGAGGATTTGATGGAGGGGGAAAGGACTCAGTTGGGGATATAGTGTTGGAACTGACGATAGGACCGGTCGAATTTACTATGGAGTTCTAGGTGCTTGATGTGGCCGTTTCTTACAATCTCTTGTTAGGCCGGCCCTGGATTCATGCAGCAAAAGCGGTGCCGTCTACCCTGCACCAGATGGTCAAATTCGAGTGGGTCCGGCAAGAAATTGTAGTGCATGGGGAAGATAGTTCGTGTGNCCCGACATAACCCGTGGACTCCGAGTTATTCCAGGGTGTAATTATCTTCAAAATTCCAAGAAATGAAATCAATATTTCATCGTTCATTTTTCTTTATCCTTTCTGATTTTGCTATTTTTCTCCTTCATTTCTTCTCTTTAGATCTAATAATGCAGCTTTAAATAACATGACATGCTTGCGGATTTCATGCCTAGATCCCAAAACGCTGTCAGATTTCGAAATAATGAATCAAGAGTCGAAATGCAAAGAAGGTAACCTTGAGGAAATAAAACAAAGAATTGGAACAATTGAAGGAAAATTGGTTTGCGGGTTAGAAAGGTCCATACATTACAACAAAAGAGTGTGTTGTACTCAGGGCACATCCGGGCAGTTGTACCAACAAAGAATGGCCCGCGCTTACAACAAGAAGGTGCGTCCCAGGAATTTTGAAGTGGGACAACTCGTGTTAAGACGCATTCTCCCTCATCACCAGGAAGCAAAAGGAAAATTTGCTCCTAATTGGAAGGGTTCATACATCATCCGGAAAATATTGCCGAGAGGAGCATCGTATTTGGGAGATATCGAAGGAAATGATCCCGAAATAGCTGTAAATGCGGATGCGGTAAAAGGTACTATGTCTAGACCTTCTACGATGACGACTTTGCGCAGTTGAGATGACGAAGGCTTTCCTTCCCGCCATCCAAACATTATCAACCCTTCGCGAACCCATTTGAGCCGGTTACTCTTCTTTGGCTACCCTCTTTGCAATTCGGAGGTATTATCGAAAAAATGAAAAAAAAATGAAAAAAAACAACAAAAAAAGAAAAAGAAAAGAAAAAACAAAAACAAACAAAACAAAAACAAAAACAACAAAACAAATGTTTTCCCTGAACTACGTCTGACTTGATTCCGAAAGGATACATAGGCAGCCTCTCTCTGGGTTCAGTCGCGCCAAAACAAAAATCCCAGTTCCCCCAAAAGTGAAACTGGGGCAGATGATATATTGGTTCGGCCATGAGTCCACCAAAATGGTTCCAAAGTTGTACTTCCGTCCAAAATTCTTTTACCCAAAACCTTGTCCAAGTCCTTCTGATCAATTGGCAAAGGCGTGGGAATTGAACAGCAACATTGTTGGAATCTGATATAGTCCAAATTGAGAGAAATAAAATGAGAGAGTCTTATCGGTGAAAACCTTCGGGCACCATAAGGCGACGGTGAGTAGAGAATTTGAAAATGAGAGAGTCCGTTTGGTGAAAACACGTAAAGAGCACTATCGGGCGACGGTGAGAAGAGAAATGAGAGAGGCCGATTAGCGAAAACCCGCAAAGGGCGCTGTCGGCCGAAAAGAAGACATCTCACCACTAAAAGAGTCCTGGCAAGGTTCCCCGGTTTTGAAATACGGACCAATGGGTTCACGAGAAGCTGGAAAGTTTGTGTGGGTCGGGCATCCAGTCCAAGAAGCATGTCATGTCCATTTGAAGCTAGTATGCACCCCTAGATAAGTCCTTCTTTTCCCCGAAAGGGACGCTTCTCTTTAAACTCATATGCTTGCCTTTTGTATATTTCTTCTTTGAATCCCTTTCGGTTTAACTCTGATTCCGAGACTATTACAAAGAAAAGGTGGCAGGACTAGTTTTATAGGGCTTCGCCTGGCAAAATCCAAAGAAAATACCCAGCCTCAGCGGGTGCATCAGGCAAATCCCAAATGACCATGAATACGGATGTTTTAAAGCAAAGACATTGAAGAAGAAAGAAAGTCAAAGTCAAAGGTCTTAAGAGCAGAATAAAGTGAAAAGGCCAGAGCCCACACGGGCGAGTCATCATGAAATCCTAAAAGTTGAGTCATTTCGGTTTGAAAAGAGATTCACCCTCAAAACCAGCAAGCAACAAAGTGCTCAGCAGAAACTGGGCCGGGATCAAGCAATTGAGATGATCAAGGCCACAAAACCAACCACCGTTACAAACTAACAAATTGTTCTTTGTTTGAAAGTTAAAACAGGTGTAATTCAAAGCAACCACGCAAGAAGCAGGTGCAACCCAAACAGAAAAGAAATGCGCAAGCGCTGAAACAGCTTTGCAGCAGGGAACCGACCAAAAGGGAAGTTTCCCCAAATTCTTTCATGCGTTTTACTAAATAAAAAGAAAAAAAAAGAAAAGAAGAAAAGAAAAAGAAGAAGAAAGAAAGAAGAAGAAGAAGTGAAAATGAAAAATCCCAAAAAAATCATGGTAGCATAGGGCCCCATTCCCTAGATATCCGGCATAACCCGTGGACCTCCTTGGCATAACCCAAGGACCTTTTTCTTTTATCCCGGCATAACCCGTGGACCTCCCCGGCATAACCCGAGGACCTTTTCCTTGCGCTCCCTGGCATAACCCAAGGACCTTTTTTTCTTTTATCCCGGCATAAACCGTGGACCTCCCTGGCATAACCCAAGGAGCCTTTTTTCTTTCAATCCCGGCATAACCCGAGGACCTTTTCCTTGCGCTCCCTGGCATAACCCAAGGACCTTTTTTTCTTTTATCCCGGCATAACCCGTGGACCTCCTGGCATCACCCGGGCCCCCTGGCATAACCCAAGGAGCCTTTTTCTTTCAATTCCGGCATAACCCGAGGACCTTTTCCTTGCGCTCCCTGGCATAACCCAAGGACCTTTTTTTCTTTTATCCCGGCATAACCCGTGGACCTCCCTGGCATAACCCAAGGACCTTTTTCTTTTATCCCGGCATAACCCGTGGACCTCCCCGGCATAACCCGAGGACCTTTTTTCTTTTATCCCGGCATAACCCGTGGACCTCCCTGGCATAACCCAAGGAGCCTTTTTTCCTTCTTATCCCGGCATAACCCGTGGACCTCCCTGGCATAACCCAAGGAGCCTTTTTTCTTTTATCCCGGCATAACCCGTGGACCTCCCTGGCATAACCCAAGGAGCCCTTTTTCTTTCAATCCCGGCATAACCCGTGGACCTCCCTGGCATAACCCAAGGAGCCTTTTTCTTTCAATCCCGGCATAACCCGTGGTCCTCCATGGCATAACCCAAGGAGCCTTTTTCTTTCAATCCCGGCATAACCTGTGGACCTCCCTGGCATAACCCAAGGAGCCCTTTTTCTTTCAATCCCGGCATAACCCGTGGACCTCCCTGGCATAACCCAAGGAGTCTTTTTCTTTCAGTCCCGGCATAACCCGTGGACCTCCCTGGCATAACCCAAGGAGTCTTTTTCTTTCAATCCCGGCATAACCCGTGGACCTCCCGGCATAACCCAAGGATCCTTTTTTCTTTCAATCCCGGCATAACCCGTGGATCTCCCCGGCATAACCCGAGGACCTTTCC
>NW_017684450.1:0-2220 GCF_001879085.1 Nicotiana attenuata
TCACCCCACACTTAAAATTGTGCATTGACCCAATGCACACCCATACATACAAGAGGGTAAAAGAAACTCCCTGGTAGGCCAAAGGCCGAAGCACTAGCAGTTCATGGGGTACTCAGACTTCTCCCAAGCTTGGTCCTTCGTGTGGGTACCTCACACTTAGTTCCAACCATTTGGTTTGCTGATGCATCCTTCCAATACCTTTGCTTTCCATGCTCCTAGAAAATAAAAAAATTGACACTACAAAAATAATACAATTAAAAATAATAAAAATAAAAAATAAATAAAAGAAAGCAATAAAGCTGGGTTGCCTCCCAACAAGCTTGATTTAACGTCGCGGCACGACGCGAATCACTTTTTGCCTCCACCTCGAGCTTATGAATTGAACCCCCAATTTGGCATCAAGTTTTCGGCTATGCTCCAGGGGTGGAGGAACAAATCTAATTGGTCCAAGCAACCATTGTACTATTCTACACTTCTTGGCTTTTAGATGAGGTATGTAGACCTGTCTTTCTGGTAAGAAAAATTCCAGAATATAGGCACCTTGTTCTTCATTCCTTGACTTCTCGATCGGCTCGGATGACTCTATTTTCATATCGTCATCCAAGCACAATGTAGAAAAATGTTTGGAGTGAGGACCAATGCGCTCACACACATGAACTTCAGGACTTTCAGCATCCTCAACATCAATGATACTAGAGTCAACAAAATTTGTATCCTCAATGTCCTTGGCTGACTCTAGTCTCACTTCTTCAACATTGACATCTTCAAATTCTAGTTGGCTAGGTTGTTGATGTTCTGCTTTGACCTCCCCAATTAATACCTCAAATTCATGCTCTTCTTGGCTACTATCATCAATATTGGATTGTTGAGCATTAAAAGCTCCAACCACTTGACTCAATTGAGCCTCCAACTTGCGAATAGTTGCCTCTTGCCTTTCTATGTGCAATTGTTTCTCATTGTTTTGTTCCAGAAGGCACTTTAGCATATCCTTGATCTCCTTCAGGTCCGCATTCCCAGGTTCTTTGTTCCTATTAACTTCACAAGAAAAGGTAGAACCATCATAGTAAGGGGTTGGGGGAAAATAAGAAATATAATCACAACCATGAAGGTGACCATTTTTACCACCACACACATCACACACATTCCACAAATAAGATTGAGTTGGGGCACATAACTCGCTCTTAGGAACGTTTTGAAAAATTTTGCCACGGGTGGTTTCCTTCACAATATGTATGGAGATCAATAGTAGAATTATCTACACCTAAATTCCCATAATTACAAGATGCCATGTTTCTCAAATCAACAGTTATAAAAAAAAAAAAAAAACTAAAAGTTCAAACTTGAACCCTAGCAATATATACAGGTACAACTACACCGTTAGTTCCCCGGCAACGGCGCCAAAATTTGATCACGCCCAACTATGCCTTATAAAAAGGACAATGCGATCGTTGCAAATATAATCCGGTTTACAAGTCCGGAGTCGAACCCCACAGAGAACTAAGGTTTAGCTACAGTTGTTCACTATCACCAAGAAGACAAGCTTGAACAATTCCTAACTTATAGATATTAAGATTCTTGTGTTTAACTAATTAACTAACAAATTAAAATAGTAAATTAACAACTAACGATACTGAGGGTGAGAGAAAAGATTAAGGAGGTCTAGAGTTATGATTTCCCTAATTGTCAGAATCCTTCCCGCTATGTCTTCTATAATTTCGCCTAAGTATTCTCTACCGATCATGAGCACTCTTATTACCGTAAATCTCTCCCGAGTAATTACGATAATTTACTAGACGCACTCTCCCGAGCTACGCTAGCTGGCTTTTAATACAGCTCACTTCAGATCGCACCCAAGGCTTCGTTATCCCTAATCCCACCTTTAAACCCTCGGTTATTGATCCCTCATATACTCTGGGAGTGGTGTTGTTCAACAATTACCTAAATATGCACTCTCTCCCGAGTTATGCATACTAAATATGCACAGCTAATTAAGAGCTCTTCAACCAACCACAATATAAACGTAGTTGAACAAATAGAGAAAAGCTATGGCTCAATTATATAAAAACATAACAAGAATTTATCCTACAAAAGGTTCTATCAAAACTCTAGATAACAAATTAGCTATTCATAATAGTATGTAAAACTACAATACTAAAAGTCATAACCAACAATGAAAAAAAATAGGAAGAGGAAGGAAAAACTCGTAGAAGAATTCTCCGC
>NW_017684450.1:5376-7555 GCF_001879085.1 Nicotiana attenuata
ATAGCTCAATCACATCCAAAATTGACTCAAATCGACATTCAGGAAATCCATAAAACTTCAACCACCCGATGTTGAACTAGAAGATGCAAATCAAATACCAAAGCTCGAAATTAACCTAAGGCTGTCAATGAAACTTAGTTTTTTTTTTGGTATTTTCTATAGTCTTTTGTTATTTTTTTTAGTATTTTTTATGAAGAAAAGAAGATTTCAGATCTAGTGTTCATCTGAAATTCAAATTCCGTATTCTGGAAATGTAAACTACTTTGGGGGGGGGGGGATTTTTGGGCTTCCAAAAACTTGTGAATCAAGGCAAATGAATGCCTACTTATAGGTGAACTTAGGGTCCAATTTCAGATTTTCCCTTTACCCATTAGTCCCTATTTTAATTCTATTTTTATCCTTTATTTTCTGACTTGTCACACAAGTAACTACCCTAAGTTTACTGAAATCTGCACTATAGTCCATCCTAGAAGGTTCTATGCCCATTACAATTCCTATTCTACCCTTACTTCAACAATTACCAAATCTGATTAAACTACCCTTTTCCATGCCTAAACTACCCTTAGCATCCCCTGAAATTACTGACCAAGCTAGAATTAACTGACCCAGCCCCTTAACCTTAGTAGTAACCATGGTTAATTACCCAAAAGAAAAGAGGAATTCAGCTAAAACCAAATAAACCCTACAGTTGAACTAACTACTCAACCAATTGATCAGAACATGGAACTTCTAACTAAATTGTTAATCCAAACTAAGCTAATTCACTAAACAAGTCAACAATTCAAACTAAATTGAACTGGGGTCGAATCATCAATGGCAAACATGAATTACTCACTCGACAACGATATTCAAACCAGCAGAAAATCAAAGCAAAATTGAACCAAAAACTAAAGACTAAAACCAGAATCAATTATCATTAAGAAGAATTAATTAAATGAAAGAAAAACCTACCGACTTACTCCAAAATTAAACCTACACCCTAGCATACTGACTAACAACAAAGAACTATGATGACAAAACTTAAACGAACAAATTCGTGTTGTATATTATTAGAACTCAGACGAAATGAACAAAACAGAAACAGATAAGGATTACTGACTCCAAAAAACTCGAATCGATTATTCATGAAGCAAAACAATAATGAGAGCGAAATTAAATCAGATAACTAAACAAAAACCTAAAAGAATTTAAGAAACTCACTGGTTTTAATTTCTAAAGTCCTGCCACTTCTCAGATTCAAAATTCGAACATCTCCGGTGAGATTTGAATGCGACTGACGATGGATTCAACATGAGGGAAGTGAGGGGATCACATGGCATCAATTTGGTGAGGTTTGGGGAATTTAGGGTTTTGGCCGGAACTTTGATCGGAGATTCGAGGAGTTCGACGGGGATTCGAGGGACGGGGTTTGGGGGTTTGGAAAGAGGAGAACAAGGCGGTTCAGGGGTGTTAGTTTGGCCGAGTTTGGAAGCGACGCCGCCGTAGGCGGCGGAGGCGGCGTCCACAGATTTGAAGATTCGAAGAGATCGACTATGATTCGAAGAAAAAAGGCTTGGGGATTTAGAAAGAGGAGGGTGAGAGGATGGTGCGGTGTAAATTTGGGACCGTTTGGAGACCGGCCGCCGCCGTGAGGCGATTTCCGGCGGCGGTCCAAGGTGGTGAACGGTGGCGTTATGCCGGCGATATCAGGGGTGGTCTGAGATGAGGAATGAGGGGTAGGGGGGGGTAGATTCCGACATCTTTATACACTTAAACATCGTTAGTTCCGGACCGTTGGATTGATGAGATTCAACGGTCCTAATTCAAAGACCATGACACGACGTCGTTTCAATTAGAAGGGGGATGGACCGGGTTTGTAGCGTTTGGGCCTGGTCCAGGGGTGTATTCTTTTGGGCTAAGACTGAATCAATTAAAAATGGCCCAGTTCCGGATCCTTCAAGACAAGCCCTCTTTTTTTTTTTTTTTTTTTAAATAGTCCCTTTTTTTCATTTTTTATTCTTCGCTTTTATTCAATTTTGTTTTTGTTTTTCATTTTTTGTATTTTTATTATATTTTATTTGTTATTTTATTTAGAATTGTCAGTAATTTAAAAATAGAAGTACCTAAATTTTAATTTTCCAAAAAATTGTAAAGCTAAATTAATTACCTATTTTAAAAGTAAAACTTACAAAGACAAAAT
>NW_017684451.1:0-7551 GCF_001879085.1 Nicotiana attenuata
CAATTCGTATTGATTATAGTGTGAGGAAAGAGAGTAAAAACACGAAGGGTGATGCCGTGCACATTTTGTTATTCTAATTGTTTGGTGAGGACGAGGGTAAAGCACGAAGGTGATGCCGTGTCACTTGTCTTTGATTTTCCTGATTTTTTTTGCTGATAATTGAGCTATGTTGTCCTTTACTTCTATTTATTGATTTTCTGGTTGTTGTCGGTTCTAGTGCATTAATTGTCTGATTCCCCTGTTACTGAGATTCTTTATGTTGGCATTTTCCTTTATTGTGTTACTTGTTATTATTGGCTCGATGTATCCTTGCTCAACATTATGCTTTGAAATTATGCTATAATTGCTACATGTTTATGTGATTTAATTGCTACTTGACATTTAGCATACTAAATGTTAAATTACCTATTTGCTCCTTATAATCCATAATTAATTACTAATTGTCATTATTTATTATCCTTAGTGAATCATAAATTTTGTGTACTTGTTGTCTTAAGAACTTGTATTAATTGTTGCGTTTGTTAGAGTAAAATTTCTTTTGGAGGAACTGTTGATTTAATGAAATGGTTGTTAGAGTAAAATTTCTTTTGGAGGAACTGTTGATTTAATGAAATGGGAGCGGGTGGTACGCCTACCACAAGTGATATTGAAATGGGAGCGGGTGGTACGCCTACCACGAGTGATATTGAAATGGGAGCGGGTGGTACGCCTACCACGAGATATTGAGAAATGGGATCGGGTTGCACGCCTGCAACAAGATGAGTTGAACATGAAAGTTTCCTTATCTCTTCATTTACTGCTAGAAGTTAAATTGTAGATGTACGCTTTATTATTCCTGAAATTCTATTTCTAACTGTTGCCCCTGAAGCATGCTCCCTTCCCCAGCTTAAATTGTTATTTTCTTGCTACGTCTCCGTTGTACTTGTATATATATCTGCACAGGTTTATTTGGTGGTCTGGTCCTAGCCTCGTCACTACTTCGCCGGGGTTAGGCTAGGCACCTACCAGCACATGGGGTCGGTTGTGCTGATACTACACTCTGTGCTATTTTGCACAGATCCCAGGCTTCAGACAGCAGCAGCAATAGAGTGGGAGCAGGCTTTCAGTCCAGTGAGACCCGAGGTAGCCTCGCAGGCGTTCGCAGGCCCTGGCGTCTCCTTTCATCTATATTCCTATTTCTTTCATGTAATTCTGGAGACGGTGTCGTGTTTATTTCTTTCAGACCTTTATGTGTAGTATTCTTAGACCGTCTGTGAAACTAAGACACCAGTTTTGGGTAGAGGCCTTGGTTGAAATTTTCCGCATTTCTATTCAGTTTTCTATAATATTGAGACTTCTGCTTATTATTTAATTTCACTGCTTTGTATTATTGCCGATAATTGTTAAAAGTGATTATGTTATTAATGAAAAAGTAATTAAATTTGGCTTGCCTAGCTCTCATTAGTAGGCTCCATCACGACTCCCGAGGGTGGAAAATCCGGGTCGTAACAAGTTGGTATCAGAGCACTAGGTTACATGGGTCTCACAGTTCACAGACAAGCTTAGTAGAGTCGAAGAGATCGGTACGGAGACGTCTGTATTTATCCCCCAGAGGCTACAGAGTTAGGAAAAGTTTCACTTCTATTCTTTCCTGTCGTGCGATTTCGTTCTCTCAGTGCTAAATTGAAACCTCTACTCTTGTCCTCTCGTGAATGGCGAGGTCATGTACTGCTTCTTCAGCCGAGCAACAGCAGACCAGTGTTAGATCAGCTACGTCTTCGGATGCTTTGTGGAGGTAAAGGTATTAGAGGTGGAGGTAGAGATGCGAGAGGTGGAGGTAAAGGTATTAGAGGTGGAGGTGCAGGTACTGTTCTGGTTTGTAGTAGAGAAGCTTCGGTTTTGTTTTGCGCTGTATCTGATCATGCCTAGTGATTCGTTGAATGTTCCTATTTATATGTCTGCACCGGTGGGTGATTCTACTGTGGTCGATCGAGCCTATCGTTCTTGTATTGGGGTGATTGGAGGTCTTGAGACCCGAGTAGATTTGTTGCTGTTGGACATGGTTGACTTCGACATTATATTGAGGATGGACTGGTTATCACCTTACCATGCTATTTTGGACTGCCATGCCAAGGCGGTGACCTTAGTTTTACCGGGTATGCCTCGTTTAGAGTGGAGAGGGAATCTAGGTCATTCTACCCGCAGTGTCATATCGTATGTGAAGGCTCGACGTATGGTCGAGAAGGGGTGTTCGGCTTATCTAGCTTATGTTCGGGATTCCAGTGCTGAGGTTCCCTCTATCGATTCGGTGCCCGTTGTTTGTGAGTTCCCTGATGTTTTTCCTTCAGACCTGCCGGGTATGCCACCCGATAGGGATATTGATTTCTGCATTGATCTGGTTCCGGGCACTTAGCCCATTTCCATTCCGCCATATCGTATGGCCCCGCCGGAGTTGAAAGAGTTAAAAGAACAGTTGCAGGATCTGCTTGAGAAGGGTTTCTCTAGACCCAGTGTCTCTCCTTAGGGGTGCGCCAGTGTTATTTGCCAAGAAAAAGGATGGTTCGATGAGGATGTGCATTGATTACCGGCAATTGAACAAGTGACGATAAAGAACAAGTATCCACTGCCGAGGATTGACGATTTGGATTCATTTGTGATAGTGTTCATTGATGATATATTGATATACTCCCGCAGCCAGGAGGAGCACGAGCAGCACCTCAGAGTGGTTCTTCAGACTCCGAGGGATAGTCAGTTATATGCTATGTTCTCGAAGTGTGAGTTCTGGTTGGGTTCAGTTGCATTTCTGGGTCACGTTGTATCAGCTGAGGGTATTCAGGTAGACCCAAAGAAGATAGAGGCAGTCAAGGACTGGCCTAGACCAGCATCAGCTATAGAGATTCGGAGTTTCTTGGGGTTGGCAGGCTACTACAGACGGTTCGTGGAGGGATTTTCATCTATTGCAGCCCCGATGGCCAGATTGACCCAGAAGGGTGCCCACTTCAGATGGTCGGATGAGTGTGAGGCGAGCTTTCAGAAGCTCAAGACAGCTCTGACTAAGGCACCGGTGTTGGTTTTGCCCACAGGTTCATGGCCCTATACTGTTTATTGTGATGCTTCCCGTGTTGGGCTTGGAGTAGTGTTGATGCAGGATGGCAAGGTCATTGCCTATGCTTCGAGGCAGTTGAAGATTCATGAGAAGAACTATCCAGTGCATGATTTGGAGGCATTATCTGTATGGCGTGGCGTGTGAGGTGTTCACTGATCACAAGAGTCTTTAGTACTTGTTCAAGCAAAATGAGTTGAATTTGAGGCAGAGGAGGTGGTTGGAGTTGTTGAAGTATTCTGATGTCACCATTCTTTATCATCCGGGGAAGACCAACGTAGTGGCTGATGATTTGAGTAGGAAGTCAGCCAGTATGGGCAGTCTCGCTTATATTCAGGTCAGTCAGAGACCACTTGCTTTGGATGTTCAGGCTTGAGCCAATCAGTTCGGGAGACTGGATGTTTCTGAGCCCAGTCATGTGTTAGCTTGAACGGTCGCTCGTTCTTCATTATTGGAGCGTATCCGTGATCAGCAATTTGATGATCCCCATTTGTGTGTCCTTAGAGACACGGTGCAGCGAGGAGGTGCCAAGCAGGTTACCTTAGATGCGGATGGAGTTTCGAGGTTGCAGGGGCGAGTTTGTGTGCCCAATGTGGATGGGCTTCGAGAGTTGATTTTAGAAGAGGCCCATAGCTCCAGGTACTCTATTCACCCGGGCGCCGCGAAAATGTATCAGGATTTGCGGCAGCACTATTGGTCGCGTAGAATGAAGAAGGACATTGTAGCATATGTAGCTCGTTGTTTGAATTGTCAGCAGGTTAAGTACGAGCATCAGAGGCCTGATGGTCTACACCAGAAGATTAAGCTTCCCGAGTGGAAGTGGGAGCGGATTACCATGGATTTTGTTACTGGACTTCCGTTGACTCAGAAGAAGTTTGGTGCGATATGGGTTATTGTGGATAGGCTGACCAAGTCAGCGCATTTCATTCCTGTGGCAGTCTCCTATTCATCCGAGAGATTAGCTGAGATTTATATCCGGGAGATTGTTCGCCTTCATGGTGTGCCGGCATCTATCATTTTGGATCGGGGTACGCAGTTTACCTCGCGCTTCTGGAGAGCAGTTCAGCGAGAGTTGGGCATACGGGTCGAGTTGAGCACAACATTCCATCCTCGGACGGACGGTCAGTCCGAGCGGATTATTCAGATTTTGGAGGATATGCTCCAGGCTTGTGATATTGACTTTGGAGGTTCATGGGATCAGTTCTTGCCTTTAGCGGAGTTTGCCTACAACAACAGCTACCAGTCGAGCATCCAGATGGCTCCTTATGAGGCTTTATATAGTAGGCGGTGTCGGTCTCCGGTTGGATGGTTTGAGCCGGGAGAGGCTCGGTTGTTGGGTACAGATTTAGTTCAGGAGGCCTTGGACAAGGTCAAGATCATTCAGGATAGTCTTCGTTCAGCTCAGTCTAGGCAAAAGAGTTATGCAGATCGTAAGGTTCGAGATGTAGCTTTCATGGTTGGTGAGCGGGTATTGCTCCGGGTGTCGCCTATGAAGGGCGTGATGAGATTTGGGAAGAAGGGCAAGCTTAGCCTTAGGTACATTGGTCCGTTTGAGGTTCTTGATCGAGAGGGAGAGGTGGCCTATAGACTTGCATTGCCACCTAGCTTATCAGCCGTGCATCCAGTTTTCCATGTGTCTATGCTTCGGAGGTATCACGGCGATCCTACCCATGTGATAGACTTCAGCACTGTCTAGTTGGACAGGGATTTATATTATGAGGAGGAGCCGGTAGCTATTCTAGACCGGCAGGTTCGTCAGTTGAGATCCAGGAGTTTTCCTTCTGTTCGTGTTCAGTGGAGAGGTCAGCCTCCTGAGGCATCGACCTGGGAGTCCGAGTCTGATATGCGGAGCCGTTATCCCCATCTTTTCCCCGACTCAGGTACTCCTTTCTTTTGTCCGTTCGAGGACGAATAGTTGTTTTAGAGGTGGAGAATGTGACGACCCAAATGGTCATCACCTATTTTCTTATTCATTCCGTGCTTCCGAGGCCTCGAAGACCTCACTTAGGGTTGCCTCGATTTGCGTGCGCAGTCCGGGCGCGTAGTCGGAAAGCTTAAATATGAATTCTGTGTGAAAAATGCTAAAATTTGATATTAATATGAGTATATTTGACTTCGGTCAACATTTTTGGTAAACGGACCCGGACCCGTGATTTAACGGTCACCGAGGGTCCGTAGATAAATATGGGACTCGGGTATATGCCCGGAGTCGAATTCCGAGGTCTAGAGCCCGAGAAATGAATTTTTCTGTGAAATTGTTTTTCTAAAATTATAAAGGAAATTGGAAATGAAAATTGATTAAAAGACTGTGGTATCGGGCTCGTATTTTGGTTCTGACGCCTGGTACAAGTCTTATATATGGTTTAAGCGCTCTCTGCAAAATTTGGTTGAAAACGGATGTCGTTTGACGCGTTTCGGACTTGAAATGAAAATTTGATGCTTTATGAAAATTTCAAAGAAAAGCATAAGTTTTGAGGCTTGATTTGATGCATATGATGTTATTTTGGCGATTTAATCGCACGGATAAGTCCGTAGGATATTTTTGAGGTTGTGTGCATAATTGGTTTGGAGCCCCGAGGGCTCAGGTGAGTTTTGGATAGGTATCAGATTGCATTTCTCATTTTTTGAAAATCTGGTATTTCTCAGTCCTGGTGTTTTCGCATTTTCGAAGAAATACTCGCAAATGCGACTCCCTGGTCGCAAATGCGAAAGTCCCCCTCATGGCCTGGCTTCGCAAATGCGAAGCTGTGCTCGCAATTCCCAAAACTGGGCAGCCGCAAATGCGACTTGCATGGTCGCAAATGCGAACCTTGTATAGTTGAAGGGAGTTCGCAAATGCGAACTAAGGTTCGCAATTCCCAGGTTAGCAGGCCGGGGTTCACAATTGCGAACCCTTGTTCGCAATTCCCATATCCGAGGCCCAACAAATTTTATACTTGGCCGAATTTTCATAACTTTTCACAATCCTATCAAAACCCAAACACCATAGGCGATTTTTCAAGAACAATCTTCATCCCAAATCAATTGTAAGTCGATTTTTACTCAATTCTTTCAATCTTTAACATCATTTAACATGTTTTCCACTTAAAATCAAGGATTTTCATGGGTGAAATTGGGGATTTTGGGTAGAACCTAGGTTTTCTAAAAATTGGGGATTTGGACCTCGGTTTGAGGTCCGATTTCAAAACAAATTACATAGGGGGAATGGGTAACCGGGTTTTGGTTCGAACCTCGGGTTTTGAACACGTGGGCCCGAGGGCATTTTTTGAAATTTTTGGGAAAAATTTGGAAAATTTATTTTTTATGCATTCAAATTGATTCATATAGTGTTTATTAAAGTAATTGAGCAATTTGTGATTAGATTCGAGCGAATTGGAGGTGGAACCGCGGGGTAAAACGATAGTTGAGGATTAAGTGGATTTAAAGGCTTTGAGGTAAGTGTTTGGTTTAACCTTAGCTTGAGGGAATAGGAGTTGAGTCTTGTTTGCTACTTGCTAATTGTCGAGTACGGTGTATAGGCATGGTGACGAGTATCTATACACTGGTGTCTATCATGACCGTGAGTCCTTATGTTGTGTTTATTCTTATCTTGTTGTGCTTTTCCATGCTTAGTTGATGATTCCTATGTGATGAAAGAGTATGAGAAGGAAATTATGAATTGTAAAATTCTTGGGAGCATTGGCCCAAGTGATAAAGTGAGATGTGAAGTAAGCAATGAACGAAAACTAATGAGTTATCGGTTATTCCCTTGCCGGGATGTTTTACTGTTTGGTAGACTTGTCTCCTTTGCCGAGATATTGAAATTGTTGTTATTGTTCCCTTGCCGGGATTCCTATTTTGTTTGTCTATTCCCTCGCCCCATTATTTGTGATTGTTGTTTGGGTGAGGACGAGTGATAAAGCACGAAGGGTGATGCCGTGCACGATTGTGATATGAATACTAATGCACGAAGGAACATTCCGTGCCATGATATGATTACTAATGCACGAAGGAACATTCCGTGCCATGATATGATTACTAATGCATGAAGGAACATTCCGTGCCATGATATGATTAGTAATGCACGAAAGAACATTCCATGCCATGATATGATTACTAATGCACGAAGGAATATTCCGTGCCATGATAAGAGTGTTTATGCACGAAGGATCATTCTGTGCCATCATTTTGTGAGGTAAAGCACGAAGGGTAATGCCGTGCACCTTATATGATTGTTTGGGTGAGAATGAGAGTAAAAGCACGAAGAGTGATGCCGTGCATTCGTCTTTGATTTTCCTGATTTCCTTGCTGATGATTGAGTTATGTTGTCCTTTACTTCTATTTATTAATTTTCTTGTTGTTATCAGTCTCAAGTGCTATCACTTGTCTTATTACCTATTTATTTCTGTTAATTCTTTACGTTAGTACTATTTTACCCTTTATTCTTGTCTACTTGTTATTATTGAACCTAACGGTGTCCTTGCGCAACG
>NW_017684452.1:0-1595 GCF_001879085.1 Nicotiana attenuata
AAAGAGCTTTTGACACCTTGCTTGCAAAGTATGGTGTCAACCACAAAGTTTCTACTCCTTATCATCCTCAGGCGAGTGGCCAAGTGGAAGTCTCAAAAAGGGAAATCAAGAGTATTCTGTCTAAAACAGTCAATGCAAATAGGACCGATTGGTCTAAGAATTTGTAAAAAAATCTATTTGTTTGTTTTTGAACCAGTTCCGTCCGCTAGAGAACTCTAAACCACAAAAATTACCTAAAATCTAGGGAAGCCTAACCGTTCATTCAACCTGAAATTTCAGGTTGATTAGACCTCTAATTTACCACCGCAAATGCTGTCGTTATCCATTAAATGAGTATTTCTCTTTAAATACGCATTATTACACACTCATAATTCAAATCCGTCAAAAACCCTCTTCACTCTCAATTGCCTTCTTCTCCAAAATTCTAACTCACCAATTCTCTCAAGAAATCAGCTATAATGACAAACCCACAAGACAACCCTGGAACTCCTCCACAGCCCACTCCCTCTGATTCATCTACCCCTCCTCCACCTAGCACGACTCACAAACCCAGGCTAAGATGAGTAAAAATGCTTGCTCGCAAAATGGTGGCATCTGGTGCTCTCTCAAAGAAATTGAATGAGCAATTATAGGCAAGTCAGGCTCAAGACTCTGACTTTAACTCTGATTCTGAGTCATACAAATCTTCTAGTGAGGGGGAAGGACCTGGATCTTCTGACTCTAATAAGGCTCAGAAATCCCCTTCTAAGGTAAGTTCTTCTATGGATGAAAATTAAGAACATAGGTTTGTGTTTGTTGGACCCATAAGGGATGTGAAATTACCTGAAGTAGGTAGGAGTGGTGGTAAAAAGAAATCTGTAAAAGAAAAGGAGAGAGGGGGTGAATGTGGAGAAGTGAGGGGAAAAGGGAAAGCAGTGGTTGATCATTCACCCACTGCTGGATTATCTGTACCTGCTATTTGTGGGGTGGTACAAGAAAATGTTGAAGAAAGCGGCAAGAAGTCAGGGGGAAGTGGTGTGAGCACGTGATTTTTGCCACGCTTAAATTACTCATATAGAATTCATTACAATTAGAATTTTTCTTTTAGTATTTGAATTTTTAGGAATTAATTGCATGATTTTGTGTTTTGTTTGCATTTTGCGTGCATTTTTAGGTGTCGTAAAAAATGAAAATTACAAAAATAGCATACTTGCATTTAGGACCTAATTCTAGATTATTATATTAATTAAACATCATTGAAAATAAGAGAGAAAATAACAAAAAATAATCCTTTTACATTTTTTGTTCCTTTAATTTCACTTTTGTTTAATTCTCTTTTTTAAATTAGGATCTAGTTAATTCTAGGAAATTTAATTAGTCTCATTTTAGAATTAAATTAGGTTTTGGCTATTTTTTAATTTTGCATTTAATAAAATCCAAAATTCAAATAAATAAAGAAGAAAAGAGAAGAAAATAAACCAAAAGAAATGGAAATGAAAAGGACCAGGCCATCATTCTTTGGGCCCAAAAATTCGAGCCCAAAACCCCTTCCAAACCTGTTGCCCGGTCAAGCCCAAACCCCAAGCTACCCGGTCCAGCCCCGTTATTGACGAAAC
>NW_017684452.1:3149-7551 GCF_001879085.1 Nicotiana attenuata
GATGCTATCCATTTGTTTTCACTCCTGAGTCGTAGTGACATAATTTTGGCTTTCGAGTGATTTCCTGGCTGTATTGCTGTAGATTTATCATTGGTGACTGCTCAATGCCGCTGCTGATCCTACTTTCCTCTTCCTTTTGTCTTAATTCCAGGTACATGTTCTGAAACTTCGTGTAGATTACCAGCTGAGAAAATGAAATGAAGTGAAGTTTCATTTGTTGCTATTGTTCTGATAGTTCTACTGTCGTTTAAATAGCATTCTGCTGTAGTTTTACAGTAATTTTGTTCTCATTTTACATTTCTAAACTGGACTGTGCGCTATATATATATTTACGATTGTATTCGTTGTTTGACTTGGATAGAACTTGTAAGTTGATGAGTGGACAGACTAGGACTGCTTCTAGACCTTTAGGTGTGTTCATGAGTTAATGTCCATGTATAGATTGTTAGACTGTTGAAATTATGATCCGTTGTTAGCCTTGATAATTCCATGTGTAATTAATCCTTAGGCATTTGAACTGAACTTGGTAATTCCATGCGTGATCTGAAGTTGAAGGTTTAAACTGTGTCTTGTAAATCAATTGCGCATTATCTAGTTGATAGTTAGATTACAGGTTTTCTGTTAATCCACTTCCAGCATTTATCTCGTAACTGTTAGGTTAATTAAAACCCAGGAAATATTAAAATGATGTTAACTTTCCACATCTAGAAGGATAGACATTAACAGGTGAACCCAGTGAATTATAAGTCACATTCAAATCAGCAATTTGTTTGACACAATTATGCATGTGTTAGCAGACTTTGGGCTCACTATGAGCCCACTCCTGTTCGTGTCCGTAACTGTGGCCAAATCAAGGGCCAGCCTCTCAGAGGCCCAACGTAGGCAGGGTATCTATTCAGATTTCGCAAAACTGATAGTTTACAAGCTTGGGCCAAAGTTCCAAGGCCCAAAAAAAAATTGTTATAAGTCAAAACCTTTTAAAGATTATATGGGAATATGGGGATTAATTCGCAAATATAAGTTTGGGTCCCGAATTAGGTGGCGGGTTCAAACTAAGAGGGTCCTCCCTTTTGTTTGAATTCGGACTTGAACTTGAGACCCGAATTTATAAATGCAAATTAATTAGGCCCTTTTAGAGACAAAATAAATAGAAAATCATAGGTCACTTTAGTTTGGCCTTTAAATAATAAAGTGAGATGAGCCTCGCCAAACAAAACACACAAATTGCGGGGCCCTCATTAAATGCTTATATCAAAATACTTAGAATTCGAGACGTGTCGTTTAGCGAATTTCACGGCCTCCCGCAAAGATAATAATGCGTTAGTCGCTTTAGGCGCGCTTTTTAATAATTTTACCTTCTTAAATACGGGTGTGCATTTCATGCAACCCAAATCCAAATCCGAAAACGTTGAATAAAAATGTGTCGAGGATCCGGGTGCATTTCATGTGACGTGATCCGAGAACACGTTTTTTAAACGACGTTCACTTTCTTAAAAATTAACTAAAAGCGGTAAATAATTCTAAAATTGCACTGTAGGTTTGGACATGTATAAAAAATGAGATGTTTAGCCATTTATAATAATTTAAGCAACCATGCTAGAACCACGGGATCCGGGGGTGCCTAACACCTTCCCTCGGGTTAACAGAATTCCTTATTCAGAATTTCTGGTTCGCAGACTCCAAATAGGAAGTCGACAATTTTCCTCGATTTGGGATTCAAGCTAAACCGGTGACTTGGGACACCAAAAGCCAATCCTTTCCCAAGTGGCAACTCTAAAAATAAATAAATAATCCCATTTCGAATAATGTCACTTTTAATGGAAAAACTCCCTTATACATTATCCTTCGGGGTAGATGTGTAAAAGAGGAGGTGTGACAGCTCTGGCGGCTCTGCTGGGGATAAGAACCCAGAATTTCGGTTCAGGGTTCAAGAATTCGAGCTCAGTTAAATTGTTATATTTGTCTTTATCTGATTTTCCTACATATTTCATGCCTATGTGCTAAATGTTTTACCGCTTTGATATTTGTTGAATTGTATATAAACTGTCGCGAATCCCTTCCTCTCTCTGAGTCTTCTACATCATGGAGAACGGTGCACTTCGTGTAGCTTCTCTTCTGTTTAGAGTCTTTTCCAATTTAGAACGAGGTTTGGATAAGTTTCTAAGCCGGCGGAGCTTCTGTATGCCCGGTACGCTGCCTCCCCCTCGGCCCGAGTTGTCCGCTCGGGTAAGCCAGGTCTAGACCAATAAACCTAGGGTTTAAACCTAGAAGATCAATAAACTCATGCCGAATCCCTAGTAGGACGCTTGTTTGCATCGTGTGCATTTGACTTAGGGGACTCAACACAGGGGTTGGGTCCGTCTAGGACAGGCGACCTGAATTGAGATGACCATCCTGATGCATCTTACGTGCTACTTGCGCATTTCTTTGCTCGGCTGTACATGTTGACCGGCTTGTATATAATGAGTGAAAATTGTAAAAAATAGCAGTGTTAAGTGAGGGTAACCATGTTGTTTGAAAAAAAAAACCAATGCCCAAATAATACCGAAATGCTGCCGGATCTTTGAAAAATGAAAAAGAAAAAGAGAAAATATTTGAAAAATAGAAAGAAAATTGTTGTTAAAAATAGCATTGATTCTGGCAAATCTGCCCGAACTACGCTGGTTTGATTCTCACGGATGTGAGATACGTAGGCAACCCTCATCGGGTCCAACCACCCTTTTGCAAAAATAGCCAAAAAATGTCAAATTTTTAATTTTTGTCATAAATAAGTCGGGTGATGCCATTCTTGTCTAAAATAAGCCAAATGTCCCTAAAAGGACGCCGGAAGGCCGTTTTTGCAAGAACAACCACCCTGAGTCATTTTTAAATAGTTTGCGGGCACAGCCTTAAAATCTTCCTCCCAGAAGTGCTGAAAGGCCGTATTTGCAAATCCAAGTCCTTGTTTTCTAAATAAAGAATTTTTGCACAAATAGCCATTTTTCAAAATAAATCATTAAATTCCCCTAAATAAATGTGCAGGATGAATTCAAGTAACATCGAAACCTTCTCAATCCTGAACGAGATCCCTTTGAAACTCCATATGTGGTGGCATGATTTGGGAAAATGAAGCAGAGATACTGTGGTCAAAAGTTTGGGCGGCCTCGTAGATCTGTTGAACATCAAATCGAGGAAGGATATCATTGAGGCACTAATACCATTTTGGGACCCGACCCGTAATGTATTCCGGTTTTCAAATTTTGAACTCACACCTACATTAGAAGAGATGGCGGGATACGCAGGTCTTAACAGGAACCTCCGAGGTAGATACCCATTGGCCCCACGACCGGTAACCCTTCATAGGTTTTTGGATTTTTTGAACATCAGCCGGGATATTCAAGACCCGCACCTGGCGAAAGGGTGTTGTACATTGCATTTCTTATATCACCGGTATGGTAACCCAAAAGGTTTCGAGGAACCTAACACCGGATTGACACATGCCGGAAATAAAGACAAATGGGAAGCCCGACGGGGATTAGCCTTCATGGTAGCCTTTCTGGGAGTGGTGGTTTGTCCGAGAAAAGATAGTCACATAGACCTCGGCCTAGTAGGGATGGTAGATGTTTCCATGAAAAAACCTACTAGCACAGTGGTTCCCCTAATTGTAGCAGAAATGTACCGAGCTTTGACCAAATGTCGGGAAGGTGTGAAATTCTTTCAATGTTGCAATTTACTCTTACAATTGTGGATACATGAACACCTCTGTCACCGCACAGGCTATATGAACTACGGTTTAACCGGGTTGAGTTGTATTGCAGAATTCGAGACCCAGGTTACAGGTATTGAGTTCCCTGAGGGTACTGAGGCCTGGTCGTCATGCTTAAGATCCCTGACCGCAGATAAAGTTAAATGGGCTTATGGATGGCTTCCTGCTACTGAGGCTGTATAAACGTCAACAGAGGTCTCTTATATTCTTTTGATGGGTATTCGAAGCATACAACCTTATGCTACTTACCGAGTTTTGCGACAATTTGGAAGATTCCAGACAGTGCACAATGATGAAGACCTGAGTGGGCAAGTCATCGAGTTAGGCCCGACGGCTGCATTCCCTGAAGGCAGAATCCGAAAGATATGGAATGAGTGCAGGTACCTTGAGCCTAAGACTATAGTACAGGACCGAGCCAGAGGCGAGGTAGATCCCAAATACTTGGTCTGGTTTGGTAAAAGATTTCAAATTCCTGAGAGACCCGCCAAAAGGCCACATGTACAACAATTCACTAACGAGGCCCAGGTGCAATGGGATTGGTTAGCCAAAGAAAAGGAGTACATGGCCCGAATAGGAGCGTTGGAAAAACAGGTTCAGGATCTTCGGTTTGAAAACAGCTTGCAAGCCGCAGCCGATGAAGGTGATAAAAAGAAATTG
>NW_017684453.1:0-2479 GCF_001879085.1 Nicotiana attenuata
ATAAAATCTAATTAAAGAGAAATTTTTATGTATAATAATACAACAATCATCTAAATGACGAAAAATATTATTCCATTAGCATAATACATGAATTTAAAATAAAAGAATATCATCAAAAATTACACAAATTATTAATTTTGTCATGTTAATTAAATAATTATGTATTAGTTCAAAAGTATTTAATCTGATGGTATCTTAACGAACACTTCTTTGTGGACAATATTTTTTTGTGTATGTTTCCTCCTAATGCTTTGGTTGCTCTACCTTAACCAGAACTCTTGTTGTCGATCTTGATATCCCTCTTGAAAGTGCAACATACAATTGCTCGTGCAAGAAAATATATTACGGTAAATATAGTCCAATGTTTAGGATGTTTGCCCTTGTGCTTTATTTATTATATTTGTAAAACATAAACATACTAAAAATTATTTTCACATATATTTAAAAGGATATTCCTTGGCTTCAGAAGACGAAAGTCGAATTCAGGGATAAGAATATACTTAGAAGCACATTGACCAGTATCATAATTTTTGCATGTATGACGTTATTGTCAAAACTTCTGTATCATATATGTGCTATTACATAAGCTATTTGGCGCATCTAAATTTTTCAGTAGCATGACGAACATATTTTTCTTCAAATTTAACCTATATTCATTGGAAGATCAATTTTAACTTAGTCTATTATATATACTGTGACACTAACATACATAAGAAATAATAAACTTGACAACAAACATGTAGAGTATAAGGGGATTTTATATCAAAGTATTTAAGTATTCTTCTTGGTAGTAATTATTGATATCATTTTCTGCTGAGTCAAAAAGTGAAAAATATTTTCTTTTTACTATAAAATTTTGCAATCAACCTTATATTTAGTTGATCAACATATTCATTTCTGCTAGCTAAGATATATTTTTAATTCTATCATGCGATTTGCACAAATTGCGTTTTAATCTAATGATAGAAATATTTTCTTATTAAATGCACTACCATTACCGTTGAGATTGATAACCATGTGTTTAGGAAGAATCAAATCATCTTTTATTGAATGCTCTTCTTCGTTTCCGACACGAAGCAAAAAAAAACTGAATACTTGATCTGTTCTTACTTAATATTTCTTGTCAGTTGAATCCTTTTCATTTGAGGCCAAAAGTATAACTTTGGCAAGCTAGCTTTTACAGTCTCTGCTTTTGTTGATTTTAGAACTATGGGTAATACTTGACAGAAATCACCTCCAATATTAATTTTTCACCAAATGGTTCATTAATATCCAATATATCTCTAGAATTTCGGCAATTATTTCGATTTTTTGACACTTAACCATAAGTTCTTCATCCCATATTATTAATTTTGTTTTCCTTATATATTTAGCACAATTGCTTTGCTTTGATATATTTGTGATGGTTTATTTAAGTTGTTTGAAAAGGTATATCAAATCTAAAGTGGGTGGCCTCACAATAAAATCGTTGTCGGTACACCACTTGCTATTATTTCTAACTGTGGCATGCCTCTTGATATATGATATTTGCAAGTAATGCATGACATAGAAATATTATTTCGATTCCGCCGGAGGCATCTACAAAGAATAATCCCGTTATACCAGAGTCGACTATTTATAATATAATCTTCAAAGCTTGTTCTTGATTAGGATTTAGCTTTGATTGTGCTTCCTCAGACACTTGTATAGCATTTTGATTCTTAATAATATATTAACATTTTTACTTTGTATTATAACGCTCTTTTTATGGAATAAATTTACTTACACTAAGATTTTTTTTAACTTGAATAAGAATTTTACTCATATGACGAATTTCAAAAATAATTGAATTGGATTGTCTTGCTAAATAATTAATTAAAAGATTTAATTATTTGGTTTTAACATAAAAAATAATTTATTCTATTTTGATTCAGATCTTAATATTAGTTCATCTCTTGTTTTGAATATTTAATTTTAATTATAATTTTATTCACCATTTTTCAAAGAGTAAAAGATTGATATGACATTTCACTTTTAGATCGTTATGTTTGTAGAATTATTAGTGTTATTGACTCTTACCAACTATTTTTCTCTTTCTTACACATTTATATTTTTAATCATGAAAAAGCACGAGAAGGATCCAAACATAATAATCACCAATATCCGCACAATTAGAAAAGAAAGAAATTTATGCTTACCTTTTCAAAGTTGAAACCCTAACAGATCTAGCGAAACGAACCATGCCTATTAGGGCGATCAATATTTCTTAAATAAGTTATAATTATGTTTGTTTGTTTCCTAAAAGAATTAAGACTGTGAGTTGTGAGTGCGTAAAATTTCTAATCTCGATGTAATTTCTAATGATATGAATCCTTCTTTGGTTATCTTATAATTTTAGTTATTATCACCTCCTCATTCTTTGTTTTGTTAGATTTTTTTCTTTTTTTAAAAGGAATTAAAAAAAAAACTAAACTTAATTTAGAGGAAGTTTTTGAAAGAT
>NW_017684453.1:6802-7551 GCF_001879085.1 Nicotiana attenuata
GGTTTTTATCATACCGAGTGTTGCACATGGGGTATACCAATATTATTTGGAAAAAAGGGGGGATGAGTCTTTAAGAATGTGGGCCAACTACAGATAATTAAATAGGATAACAATACACAACAAATATCCCTTGTCTTGTATAGATAACTTGTTTGATCAGTTACAAGGAGCCGTTGACCTTTAGTCTGGCTATCATCAACTTAGAATAAGAAAGGAAGGTATTTCGATGTTGCTTCTGTACTCGGTACAAACATTATGAGTTACCTGTGATGTCCTTTAGATTGGCCAATGCTCCAATTGCATTGATGTGTATAATGAATATGGTGTTCAAAGTTGCTTTTGGAGAAAAAATTCATAGTTTTTACTTACTATATTCTGATATATTCTCGTACCCAGGAAGAGCACGAGAATTACTTGAAAAATATGCCAAAGACGCTGCAGGAACATCAACTTTTTTTCCAAGTTCTTCAATTAGCTAGATTCGATTGTATTCATAGGACACATGGTATCTAAGAAAAAAAATGGTAGATTCTAAGAAGATATAAACAGTTCATAAATGGCCGAGACCCATTTCCCCTACAGATATTACTTTTGGCTTGACAAGCTACTATAGGCATTTGTGTATCCGCAGATGCGACCTTCCTCTCGCAGAAGCGGGACCGCAGATATGGCCCCCTGACCGCAGATGCGGAAATCGCTGAAGCAGTGAGCTTCATTTAATATGGGCTCTAAGTCATTTTGGCCATTTT
>NW_017684454.1:0-4479 GCF_001879085.1 Nicotiana attenuata
AGAAAATCTGGAGTTTGAGCCCTTGCACTTAGAAAGAGAGAGACCCCTCCAGCTAAGCCATCCATCGAGGAACCCCCTAAGCTGGAACTGAAGCCATTGCCAGCCTACCTCAGGTATGAATTTCTGGGTCCCGACTCCACATTACCTGTTATTATCTCATCTGGTTTGTTAGATGTGCAGGTTCAACAGCTTTTACAGGTACTAAGGGAGTGCAAAACTGCCATTGGGTGGACCATGGCAGACATCAAGGGGATCAGCCCCGCCTATTGCATGCACAAGATTCTGCTGGAAGAGGGGCACAAACCTTCAAGGGAACATCAGAGGAGGCTGAACCCAAATATGAAGGAGGTGGTGAAGAAGGAAGTGATAAAGTGGTTGGATGCGGGAATCATTTTCCCAATCTCTGACAATAGCTGGGTTAGCCCAGTTCAATGTGTGCCTAAAAAGGGTGGCATGACAGTTGTGAAGAATGACAACAATGAACTTAATCTCAACAAGAACCGTCACAGGCTGGAGAATTTGCATGGATTACAGAAAGTTGAATCTAGCCACCCGGAAAGACCACTTCCCACTTCCCTTCATTGATCAGATGCTGGATAGATTGGCAGGGAGGTCACACTTTTGCTTCCTGGATGGGTACTCAGGGTACAATCAGATCTCCATTGCCCCTGAGGATAGAGAAAAGACCTCCTTCACATGCCCATACGGCATTTATGCCTTCAGGAGGATGCTCTTTGGCCTATGCAATGCACCCGCCACATTCCAACGGTGCATGATGGCCATATTCACTGACATGGTAGAAGATATAATGGAGGTGTTCATGGATGACTTCTCAGTGGTGGGGAATTCATTTGAGGAATGCCTAGTGAATCTGACGCGTGTGCTGAAACGGTGCATCGAGACTAACTTGGTTCTGAATTGGGAAAAGTGCCATTTCATGGTACAAGAAGGAATAGTCTTGGGGCACCGGGTGTCAAGCAAAGGAATAGAGGTTGATAGAGCAAAGGTTGATGTCATAGCAAAGCTGCCGCCACCAACTTCAGTCAAAGCCATAAGAAGTTTCCTTGGACATGCCGGGTTCTACCGGAGGTTCATTAAGGACTTCTCCAAAATCGCCAACCCTCTCTGTAAGTTGTTAGAGAAAGATCACCCTTTTGTATTTTCTGATGATTGCAGGGTAGCTTTTGAGGAGTTGAAGCAAAGGCTGGTCACAGCACCCATAATCGTTGCCCCCAACTGGGAGCAACCGTTCGAATTAATGTGTGATGCTAGTGACTACGCAGTGGGGGCAGTGCTGGGCCAGCGGAAGGACAAATTGATGCACCCAATCTACTATGCTAGTAGGACGCTGAGCGGAGCCCAGTTGAACTACACAGTGACAGAAAAGGAGATGCTAGCTGTGGTATTTGCTTTTGACAAGTTCCGGTCCTATCTGATAGGATCCAAGGTAATCGTATACACTGACCATGCAGCTCTTAGATACTTAATAGAAAAGAAGGACTCTAAGCCACGCCTGATTCGTTGGGTGTTGCTACTGCAAGAGTTCGATCTTGAAATTCGTGACCGCAAGGGCACTGAAAATCAAGTCGCTGATCACCTATCACGACTTGAAGGAGCTGAAAATGTAGTAGAAGTTGAGGAAATTCTGGAAACTTTTCCAGATGAGCAGCTGCTCGCTACCACTCATCAGGAAGCGCCTTGGTATGCAGACTATGCTAATTACCTGGCCAGTGGTATTGTTCCTCACGACCTGTCATCGGTCCAGAGGAAGATATTCTTTCGTGAAAGCCAATTGTATTACTGGGATGAGCCCTACTTGTTTAGAATATGCCTTGATAACATGATCCGGAGATGCGTCCCCGAGATCGAACAATCTTCTGTCTTGCAGGCTTGTCACGCTTCGGCGTATGGCGGTCACTTTGGAGGAATCAGGACAGCAGCTAAGGTGCTAGAGGCCGGATTTTTCTGGCCAACGGTGTTCAAGGATGCTCACTTGTGGGTCAAGGGTTTTAATGAATGTCAACGCACCGGGAACATTTCCCGGCGTCACGAGATGCCCATGAACCCAGTTCAAGAGGTGGAAGTGTTTGATGTTTGGGGGATAGATTTCATGGGTCCCTTCGTCAGCTCCTATGGCAATAAATACATTCTTGTTGCTGTAGACTACGTGTCCAAGTGGGTGGAAGCTGCAGCATTACCCACCAATGATGCTAAGGTGGTGGTCGGGTTTCTAAAGAAGAACATATTCACCCGCTTTGGGACACCGCGTGCAATTATCAGCGACGGAGGCACTCATTTCTGCAACCGGGCCTTCGAGAAGTTGTTGGCTAAATATGATGTGCGCCACAAGGTGGCTACTCCGTACCACCCACAGACCAGTGGACAGGTTGAGGTGTCCAACAGAGAGATCAAGAGCGTATTGACAAAAACTGTAAATGCTACAAGAACTGACTGGTCAAGGAAGCTAGATGATGCACTATGGGCCTACAGGACAGCTTTCAAGACACCAATTGGTATGTCACCATATAAGTTGGTGTTTGGGAAGGCCTGCCACCTACCTGTAGAACTTGAACATAAAGCGTGGTGGGCACTGAAACAGCTGAATTTAGACTTGGAAGCTGCGGGCACGTCGAGAGTCACGGAATTACATGAGCTAGAGGAGTTCCGGTATCTTGCTTTTGAGAGCACAAGGCTATATAAAGAGAGAATGAAGCGGCTTCACGATCAGAACATCATTGAACGAAATTTCAAACCTGGGGACAGGGTACTGCTTTATAACTCAAGACTGCGGTTATTCCCGGGTAAGCTAAAGTCAAGGTGGTCTGGACCATTTCGCGTGGTTGAAGTGTTTCCATCCGGAGCTGTGGAAGTTGCTACTGAAGATGACTCTCGTACATTTAGAGTCAATGGTCAGCGGTTGAAACTGTATATGGGCATGAACGAGCCTAAGGAGATGACCGAGCTGCATTTGAATGAACCCCAGAGGTCGAGCGAACCTTAATTTCGCTCACATGAGTCGTGCCGCGACGTTAAATCAGGCGCTACGTGGGAGGCAACCCATGACATTGTTGTAATTGTAACCTTTGTAACCTATTTATAAAAAATAAAAAAAAAAACTGGGCGTTAGAATCAGAGAGGGGCCTCGACCGCGGTTCTACCGCGACCGCGGTGAAACCGCGGTCAAAAGGCCTCGCGGAATCTCACTGCTCGCGGTTCTACCGCGACCGCGGCAGAACCGCGGCAGAGACAGACGCGGCCAGGTAAGTACTGTTTTTTTTTATATTTTTTTTTCTTTTTCTTTTTTTTACACCCTCACAAACCCCCCCTTCCTATTTCCCCTCAATTATTTCCGCCCCAACCCCCATCCCATTCTTTTTTCTCTCTCTCTTCAACAAAAATTCTCCTTCTTCTTCTTCTTCAAACCTCCATTACCAACCCCCTTCTTCCCCAAACCTCCATTAACACACCTCCCTTCCTTCCCCTCTTCGACTCAAGTAAGTTATTCTTCTCTCTCTCTATTTCTTTCTCTTTTAAGTAGTGTAATTTGTTAAATTATTATTTTTGCTTAAACCCTAGTAGGAGTAGTGTAGTAGTTTGAATTTTTTTTGCTTTCTTTTATGTTTGCAATTGTTGTAGTTGTTGTAGTTGATGTTTATGAGGTTGTTTGGTGCCAAATTAATTGGGTCTCCATTATTACATAATTGTGAAATTGTTTTGGTGGTTTGGAGGCCTAAAACTAGATTTTTGTGGTGTAGTATGGATTGGGTCATGTGTTGGCCGAAAATTGTGGCACTATGTTGTATATTTTTGGGGTTTTAAGCCAACCTAGGTTTGGGATGTTGTAGTTGATGGTTGTTGGTGTGTAGTTGATTGTTGGTGTGGTGGTAGTTGTTGTATGGTGGTGTTGTATGTCATGTGTAACATTGAAAGGAATAAGTGTGGGGTGTATTATGCCGGAAGTGGTAAGAAAATTATGGGGCTATTGTGGGGTTTGTTATGAATGTAGTAAGGGGAAATATTTGGTGTCATTGGGTGGTGAAGTCTGAGTAACCATCTTTATGGCACTAGCTAGAGCATATGTTGATGGTTTGTTTGATTATTTGCAGGTCCAATGGCTCCCAAAAGGCACAGGCGCTCTGGAGGCACATCCCAACGACCTGCGTATGATGAGTCCAGATTCCAATCGGAACTGGCAGAGGACGACTTCAACGCCAAGGCTACCAAAAATTTTATCCATGAAATCCCGATTGATCGGGCAGCCCTCCGAGCCGAAAAAGTGGAGATGTATGAAGAGATACGGAGGCGGGAAATGGAGTTCCTATTTGCTGACCCTGCACCAGTTAACAAGATGCTGGTTCGTGAATTTTATGCCAACTGCCCTTTGAATTTGGGTAGGGAGGTGATTGTTTGGGGTATGGTGGTCAGTGCTCAAATTCAAACAATTCGCCGGGTGTTGCGGCTGCCTCCGTTCACCAGTGA
>NW_017684454.1:5469-7550 GCF_001879085.1 Nicotiana attenuata
GCTTGAACACTCGTATGATTGTGTTGATGAACTGATTCGGAATGAGTTACATGCTAAGTGTGTGTGAGTTGTTACTTGCATCCTATGCTTGCATATGATACCTAGAACTTGCCCTGTGTGTTTGCAAAGAGAAATAGAAGTCGTTTGGTTTTAGAGATGATTGAGGCATTTCTTTGTGCAACCCTTTATACTTGAGAATCCACCTGTGCATATTACCATAGTTAACCCCTTTGAGCCTGAAGCCTGTTCTTTGATAACCCTATAACGATCTAAATCGCTGTGTTTGAATAAACTTAATTATTTGAACCTTTACCTCCTAGAAGCACTTGAATCACTAAAGAATATACAAAAGTCAAAGTGTGGGGTGGGAGAGAGTTAGAAAAAAAAAGGGGAATCAAGGATGAAGGTTTTGATTGGTGAACTGGCAGTGTACAATAAATCTCTGGAAAAAAAAAAGAGAGAAGAAGCCAGTTGTACCTAAAGAAAAGTGGGGGTCACAAGTGAAACAAAATGTGGAATAATGATTGGGTTGAACATAAAGGTGAAATAAAAGGAAGTGTGTATTAAAAATGCTTAGGGAGGTTAGTCACTATATCCAAATATATCCTACCCGTCCCTTAGCCTACATTACAACCTATAAAGACCTCTTGATCTTTGACTGAATGGCTCGATTAGTAGAGTATTACACTAGGGGCAAGCTTATGGTGTGTCTGTGTGGCATGTGAATGCTCTTTGCTGAGAGTGAGTGAATTCTTTCTATATATGGTTCCTTGTTGTTGAATTTTATGTGTGTGGAACTTCTCTCAGATTTTGTTTATGTAAGGGCATGTGACTCAGGAAGAAAAAGTGAGTCTTCATTTCTGTTAGAGTAATTAGAGTGAGCACAAGTGTGTCTTGGCATGGGAGTCTGCATTTGAGATATGATTGTGCACTGCTTAGGTCGATCATTAATAATAGCAGGTGTGACATAAATTGGGGCAATGCATTGAGCAGTTAGGCCTAGAAGTGTGGTTTAGTTTGCTCGAGGACGAGCAAAGGTTTAAGTGTGGGGTGTTGATAATAGGTGAATTTGACTATAATCACACCTTAAATAATCACCTTCTTTTGTAGTTTTAATGCTAAAAGTGATAAAAAAATGCTCTTATTAGTGCTTTTCATGATTGGCATGTGATATATGTATAAGGAAGGCTAAGGAGCAGTTTTGGAGTCAAAATTGAAGAAAAAGAGGCCAACTGTGAAATTCCCCAAGTACACCACGCAAAACAGGCCTGAAGATTCAGAGAACTGGTTTGACCGCGGTTCCACCGCGACCGTGGTAGAACCGCGGTGGAAGATAGCTGCGGATAAATTCAGATTCAGAGAAGGCTTTTGGCCGCGGTTTGACCGCGACCGCGGCAGAACCGCGGCGGACGTAGAAAACTTCAGGGACTAAAGTGTAAAACACGGGATTTTTAGACCTAAACCCTATTTAAAACATTAGACTTTGCCCAAGAGAGGCATGTATTGATTTTTAAGGTTTCTTAGCAAGGAAAAACATTGTGAGAGAATACTCAAAACATCTTTCTTCTTTACTTTTGATTTTTATGATTAATTCAATCTTAGTTTATTTTCCCATAGCCATGAGTAGCTAAATTCCTTGTCTAAGGTTTTGATGGAACCTATTGGGTGATGAACTTCTTGTTTATGTGAATACAAATTGCTAGTTTAATCTCTATTTGTTCAACTTCGTGTTTGTTGTAGTTAATTGACAGGATCCTCAATTAGCTATGCCTATTTAGTGTGCATAACTTGGAAAAGAGTGCATATTTAGGGTATTGTTGAACAACACCTCCTAGATTATTAGAGGAATCTATAGTTGCGGGTTTAAAGGCGGGATTAGGGATAACGAAGCCTTGGGTGTAATCTAAAGTGAATCGTGCTAAATAAAGTAAGCTAGTGTATCTCGGGAGAGTGCAATAGTAAATCACTGTGATTACTCGGGAGAGATTTACGGTAAGATTAGCGTTCATGATTGATAGAGATGTGTTGGTAAATTTGTATGAGCATAAACAGAAGGGATTCCATCAATAGGGGAAATCATT
>NW_017684455.1:0-6459 GCF_001879085.1 Nicotiana attenuata
CCCCGTTGCTACCGTCAAAGAACCAGTGCAACACCTGCCATATCCCAAACAACCCTCCACTACTCATCCCAGAACCTCAAAACTCCGCAAACGACCATTTCCACGCCCATACACCAGGTCACCATAACACCCCAATCTACGTGGAGACCATGCCAGACTCCACCCAACCTATCTCAAGCACACCTGAGTGTGATGAAAAGGATCTGCTTGTCAGGAACTTGGCCGAGGAACTTAAGAAACTAACCGGCCGGATTCAAGGCATTGAGGGAAGCAAAGGAATCGAGGGGCTGAACTATGAGGACCTTTGCATACAGCCTGATGTAGAACTGCCTGATAGGTACAAACCTCCTAAGTTCGAAATGTTTGATGGTACGGGTGACCTAAGGGTCCATCTGAGGACATATTGCGACAAGCTAGTTAGAGTAGGGAAGGATGAAAGGATCCGCATGAAGCTGTTCATGAGAAGTTTGAAAGCAGATGCATTATCTTGGTACATCAGCCAAGATCCCAAGAAGTGGTCAAGCTGGGTAGGCATGGCATCTAACTTTATGGACAGATTCAGGTTTAATATGGAGAATGTACCAGACGTGTTCTATATATAGAATCTGAAGAAGAAGCCCACAGAGACGTTTCGCGAGTATGCTACTCGCTGGAGGTCCGAAGTTCCTAAGGTCAGACCTGCCTTAGAAAAGGAACAAACGAACAAGTTCATTGTCCGGGCTCAAGACCCACAGTACTATGAACGGCTGATGATGATTGAGAACAACAAGTTCTCCGACATTATCAAATTGGGTGAAAGAATGAAGGAGGTATCAAAAGCGGTATGGTTACAAACTTCGAGGCCTTGCAAGCTACAAATAAGGCCTTACTTTCCGGTGGTGTGTCTAATAAGAGGGACGTAGGGGCCGTGATGGTTGCACAAAGGACCAAGTCTCCCCTCAAATTCCAAACTTACCCAACACCTCCACTCATATATCAGCCAACTCCAAATTTCCAAGCACTTTCACCCTCGTACCAAGCTCCTCCACCAACTTATCAGTCATCTCCACGCCCTACATACCAAGATACTCACAACCCGCTTATGTCTACCAAACCTATAATGCTCAACCATCCCATTATTAGTCACCCCCTGCACGGCAAAACTTCCCTAGACCTCGACCAAATTTTGATTGCAGGCCTCCAAAATAGTATACAGCCATCACCGAACCCATCAACCAGCTATATGAGAGATTCAAAGCTGCTGGTTATGTCACCCCCATTCCTGCTGCAACCCCTGAGAATCCTTCTCAGTGGGTTAACCCAAACAAATCCTGTGCATACCACTCCGGCATGAAAGGACACACTATCGATGAATGCCGCTCCTTGAAAGACAAGATACAGTCTTTGATTGATAACAAGATCATTGTGGCAAAAGAACCCGCTCCAAACGTCCGCAACAACCCTCTGCCAGACCATAAGGGTGGAGGTATCCACATGATTGAAGTAGCAGATGACTGGGATCGCGAGGGATCAATCGGGTTGATCACAGAAGGTGATGACCCAAAGAAACCAACAATTACTCTCAATCCAATCATAGTCCAGATTCAACTGTCTGGGGACGCTGAGGTGAATATGTCTGTACCACTTGAGTTTGAAGCAACATCATCCGCAAAGACACCAGCAACAATTGAGGTTGAATTCGCATCTTCGGCGAATACACCCGCACCGTTTGAGGTTACAGTCTTGCCACCCAAGGCACATGTTCCGTTCGGAGTGAGGATAGCCACGCCAATCCCAAGGGCAATGTCAACCACGCCGCCATTCTATACAAATACTGTACCCTGGGACTATACAGCCGAGGCGAGAAGAAAAGGCAAGGTCAGGATTGAAGAAACTATCGCAGCATAGGGTATGACAAGAACTGGTAGGGTCTATACCCCTGAACACCTAGCTAAATCAAGCAAGCATGCCTCCAACCGGCCGCCCCTCATTGAGACAGGTCCGGATGACCTTTGGAGGAAGATACATGCCAAGGAATATTCAGTCATCGACCAGTTAAACAAGACGCCAGCACAATATCCATTCTCTCTTTGCTGCAGAATTCTGAGGCACACAAGAATGCTCTGTTAAAGGTGTTAAGTGAAGCATACGTACCAAGTTACATCACTGGCGGGGAAATGGCTAATATGGTAGGGCAAGTTCTGGAAAGCCACAAGATCACCTTTCATGAGGACTAGCTGCCACCTGAAGGGCTGGGGCACAAGAAGGCACTGCACATCACCGTGCAATGCGAAGATTATTTTATCACCAGTATCCTGATAGATGGAGGTTCCAGTCTTAACATCTGTCCGCTGGTAACACTCAAGAAGTTGGGTAAAGGGCTGCACGAGATAAAAGACGGAGCAATCAATGTGAATGCCTTTGATGGTTCTCAGAGGTCCACCATTGGTGAGATTATTCTATGCTTACAGATGGGACCAACCTGGTTCGATGTCGACTTCCAGGGAATAGATGTACCGGCATCCTACAACTTACTGCTAGGACGGCCATGGATTCATGTTGTTGGGGCCGTAGCATCAATGTTGCATCAGGCAGTAAAGTTCGAATGGAACCACCAGGAAGTAATCATTCACGGCGACGGTAGCAACCCTATATACAGTCGCTAGACCATTCCGACAATCGGGGGAAGAAGGAAGCTGGGTGGAGGAACTTACCACCACATCGAGCGGGTTAATGCTGTCGATAAAGACAAATGGTGGGATACCAAAATCGAGAGTATACTGAATTGGAGTGGGTACGAACCTGGCAAAGGGCTCGGCAAGTACCTCCAAGAGATCTCTAAACCTATAAAACTCAAGAAACATGGCACTACCTTCGGTTTGGGATATGATTACACCTGGGAAGAATTCAACAACTGGTCGCCAAAATGGCGCGGTCCTTACTATCCATTAGAGCAGCCAATACCACATCTGGAGCAGACTTTCCAACAGGCTAACGTTATTTATGGGTCAGATGAAGAAGAAGCGCTTGCAACAATGAAGAACTTGTTCTTAGAAGACAATGATATGGACTGTTGTGTCATTCTCGAGGAGGAGGGGGAGGAAGGCCTTTCCATACAGGTTGTGAGCAGAGGGGCATATCTCAAGAATTGGACAATCAGAACAACCAGAGCCCGATGAGCCTCGGGGTAGCAAGGCTAAAACAAGCATCATTCATTGTTTTTATTTACCAAATGATTTTTCTTTTCGCATTTTTCAATTCCCGCAATAAGATCATCGATGTTCAAAACGATTATTCAATTTATCAAAAGCACGTTTGATTTTTCTTATGATTTAATAGTTATTGCTATCTCTCCTTACTTTACCAATACAACATTACTATTACCTATCTTAATGAACCAATGACTGTGACATGCAATGAGACAACGCAACAAACGGATATTGATTCATAAGAAGATGAGATACCCAAGGAAATTATCAAAGAAGCTGAGATCTTTGAGAACAGATCTAAGTCCAACCTGGATGAGACCGAAATTGTCAACCTGGGAGATTCAGAAAACGTCAAGGAAACACGAATCAGCATTTACCTATCGCCGTCAGAAAAGGAAAAGTATACAGAGTTTCTGAAAGAATATGAGGACATATTTGCCTGGTCATATGATGACATGACTGGTCTGAGTACGTCTATTCTGGCTCACAAACTGCAGACCGATCGTATGTGTCCACCGGTAAAGCAGAAACTCAGAAAGTTCAAGCCTGATATGAGTTTGAAAATCAAGGAAGAAGTCAACAAGCAGATCAAAGCTAAGGTTCTCAGGGTAGTGGAATACCCGACATGGTTAGCCAACATTGTGCCAGTGTCGAGAAGGATGGGAAGGTTAGAGTCTGTGTCGACTACCGGGATCTCAACCGGGCCAGTCCGAATGACGACTTCCTTTTGCCAAATATACACATCCTGATCGACAATTGCGCCAAGCATGAGTTACAATCATTCGTAGACTGCTTTGCTGGTTATCATCAGATCTGGATGGATGAGGAAGATGCTGAGAAAACGGCTTTCATTACACCGTGGGGAGTGTACTGTTACAAGATGATACCATTCGGCCTGAAGAATGCAGGGGCCACCTACATGAGGGCCATGACTACCATTTTCCATGACATGATACACAAGGAGATAGAGGTTTATGTGGACGATATTATAATCAAGTCCAAGAAGGCCACTGACCACATGGAAGATCTGAGGAAGTTCTTCAATAGATTGCGGAGGTACAACCTGAAACTAAACCCCGCAAAGTGTGCATTTTGAGTTCCTGCTAGGAAGTTGTTTGGTTTTATCGTGAGCCGCCGAGGAATAGAATTGGATCCATCAAAAGTCAAATCCATTCAAGAACTACCACCGCCAAAGAACAAGAAGGACGTGATGAGTTTCTTGGGAAGGCTTAACTACATCAATCGATTCATAGCATAGTCCACAGTTATCTGTGAGCCAATCTTTAAGATGTTGAAGAAGGATGCCGCTACCAAATGGACTGCTGACTGCCAAAAGGCTTTCGACAGAATCAAGGAATACCTGTCAACACCACCAGTCTTAGTCCCGCCTGAGCCAGGTACACCCTTACTACTCTACCTTGCAGTGTTAGATGGAGATTTCGGCTGTGTTCTGGGGCAACATGATGAAACAGGGAGAAGGGAACAAGCCATTTATTATCTCAGCAAGAAGTTCACCCCGTACGAGGCCCGGTATTCTCTATTGGAACGCACCTGTTGTGCTTTGACTTAGGTAGCTCAGAAGCTGAGACATTACTTCTGTGCCTATACTACATATCTCATATCAAGAATGGATCCCTTGAAATACATCTTTCAGAAGCCCATGCCCACTGGCAAGCTAGCCAAGTGGCAAATCCTATTGAGTGAGTTTGACATTGTTTACGTAACTCAGAAAGCGGTCAAGGGATAGGCACTAGCCGACCACCTTGTTGAAAACCCCGCGGACGGAGGATACGAACCTTTGAAAATGTATTTTCCTGATGAAGAGGTATCATTCATAGGAGAAGACATTGCAGAATCCTATGACGGTTGGAGAATGTTCTTCGATGGAGCGGCAAACTTCAAAGGAGTTGGCATAGGAGCAGTCCTGATATCAGAAACCGGTCAGCATTATCCAGTGTCCGCCAAACTTAGGTTCTCGTGCACCAACAATATGGCTGAGTATGAAGCCTGCATCTTAGGGCTCAAGATGGCCATTGACATGAACGTCCAAGAGCTGCTAGTGATTGGAGATTCAGATTTGCTTATACACCAGGTACGAGGAGAATGGGAAACCGAGAATTCCAAGATACTCCCGTATTTGCATCATGTACAAGAATTGAGAAAGAGGTTCACGAAGACGAAATTACAGCATGTTCCTAGAGTCCAGAATGAGTTCGCCGATGCATTGGCCACCCTATCATCTATGATACAACATCCGGACAAGAATTTCATTGATCCCATTCCAGTGAAAATCCATAATCAGCCAGCTTACTGTGCCCATGTTGAAGAGGAAGCAGACGGAAAGCCTTGGTTTCATGATATCCAGGAATATTTGGCAAAAGGAGAGTACCCGGAGCTTGCTAACCCTATTCAGAAACGCACACTTCGGAGATTGTCCAACAACTTCTTTCACAGCGGGGGAATCCTGTATAGGAGGAATCCTGATTTTGGGACTATTAAGATATGTTGACGCAAAGGAAGCATCCAAGCTGCTAGAGGAAATTCATGTTGGGACTTGTGGTCCACATATGAACGGTTTCATTTTAGCAAAGAAGATACTCCGGGCTGGCTACTTCTGGATGACTATGGAAACGGACTGCATCCAGTATGTTCGAAAATGCCACCGCTGTCAGATACATGCAGATATGATAAAGGTACCTCCAAGCCAGCTCCATGTAACAAGCTCACCGTGGCCATTCGCCGCCTGGGGAATGGACGTTATTGGACCAATCGAGCCTGCCGCTTCCAACAAACACAGGCTTATCCTGGTAGCCATAGACTATTTCACCAAATGGGTCGAAGCAGCATCTCATAGAGCAATAACTAAGAAAGTCGTGGCAGATTTTGTCCGCGGCCGCATTGTTTGTCGGTTCGGGATTCCAGAGTCAATCATTACTGATAACGGGTCCAACCTCATTAGCGACTTGATGAAAGCTATGTGTGAAACTCTCAAGATCAGACACAAGAATTCCACAGCCTACAGGCCTCAAATAAATGGAGCCCTAGAAGCCGCCAACAAGAATATCAAGAAGATATTGAGGAAAATGATAGAAAAGCATAAACAGTGGCACGAGAAGTTATCATTTGCTTTATTGGGATATCGCACCACAGTCCGCACATCAACCGGGGCAACCCCCTATATGCTGGTTTATGGTACAAAGGTTGTCATTCCCGCTAAAGTAGAAATTCCTTCCCTAAGGATCATACAGGAAGCTGAGCTCGACGACGCAGA
>NW_017684455.1:6691-7547 GCF_001879085.1 Nicotiana attenuata
GTCACAGTTCGACGGTTCATCTAAGACTTATTTTTTATTATACATATATATCATACTTTTATAAAATCGTGCATGTCTATTATTGAAACTGATTTGTTTAGCAACGCTACCCCAATGATACAAACGGTATCACCAGATCAAAGCTGAACAAGTCAAGCAAAGCCAGCGGGGATACGAATTAACCTCCCCCCCTTACAAAACTCACGATTTTTTTTTGGATGCAGGCACTAGGACAGCGAAATCATTAAACATACTATACGCCCATGGAACAAACATTGTTCAAGAATACCATTCTCAGAACCGTTGCACTTGACAACATTTGCTATCAGCACGCACCTGTAATGCTCTGTATGTCACGATGCTCCCAGTATTCGCAACGCCGCAATCTGGTGTTTTCTCAAAGGTTTTTTCAATTTTTCAAAGTGGCTCTTCGTCTTCAAAGATTAGGGTTTTCTACCTCTTTTAAAAGACTTCTCTTCTGATTTTCAGTATTGTCTTATGATTTTACTATGTTTAAACGGGTCGCTTATGTTTTTTCTTTTACCTGGTTCATCATGTTGAAAACCCTAAGTGTTTTGGTTCTATCCGGGGTCCTGAAACTGTCTTTGTTTATTTGTTTATATGCCTGTTTTGATTGGGTTCTTTGTGGTTAGATCCTTTTCCTTTGTTTGCCTAGACTGATTCAGAGTCCTTACCATTTTTCTTTTACTCGACTATTGTTAAAACCCTAATTTCCTAAAACTCTTCTCACCTGTTACTAAGAGTTTTTTAAAAAAAAAGATCTCCTTTACCTGTTGCTATGTGTTAGACTGTTTCCTTCTTTTCTGGTTCTATGTGACTGCTTGACTTTGTTGAC
>NW_017684456.1:0-2743 GCF_001879085.1 Nicotiana attenuata
GTCTAGGACAGGTGTACCCAGAATAATGGACCATCCTGATGCATCCTACTTGTGCATTTATCTATTTTGGACTCGCATGCTGACCGACTTTGAATATCTGGAAAAGTGAAAAACAAAAAGGGAAAAAGAGAAAATAGCAGTGTGGAGAGTTAATTACCTATATTAGAAAAACCAATGTCCAAGTAGTGCCGAAATGCTGCCAAATTTTTGAGAAAATGAAAAAAAAAGAAAATAAACAAAAGTTCTTTTTAAGTTTGCCAACGGAAAAGAAAAACAAAAAGAGTTTTATTTTCAAATTAGTTCATTTTATTTGCCACTGAAAAGAAAATATAAAAAAAAATAAAAAGACTCTTGCATTCAGAAATAGTGTATTTGCCAAAAACAAAAAGAGTCTTGTTTTCAAAATAGGTAGATTTATTTCGCCCGAACTACGCAGGTTTGATTCTCACCGGATGTGAGATACGTAGGCAACCCTTATCGGGTCCAACCTCCCCTTTTCAAAAATAGCCAAAAATGCCAAATTTTTTTAATTTCGTCATGAATAGGTCGGGTGCCGCCATTCTTGTTTAAACTAAGCCGAATGTCCCCAAAAGGGCGCCGGAAGGCTGTTTTTGCAAGAACAGCCACCCTGAGTCAGTTCAACGGTTAACAGACACAGCCTTAAAATCTTCTCCCCGAAGTGCTGAAAGGCCGCAACTGCAAAACCGGCCGTTTGTTTTAAAATTGGAAATTTGAACAAAAATAGTGTCATTTCTTTTTCTTTTAGGTCAAAATAAGTGATTAAATCACCTTAAGAAATGTGCAGGATGAGCACGATTCGAAAATAGGGGAACTTGCATATAGGCCCGCGCGAGACCGAATGATGTCCCGCGGGCGCCAGGAGCTTTAATGTATTCATGATTGTCTTCTGAGTCTGTATTTCCTTTTTACTGGAGTCTGTAAAAGTCAGTCAGTTGATTAAGTCTGTATTTTCGTTTAAAGTAGAATAGGGATGATGGAGTCTGTAGTTCTTTTCTGCATTAGAGTCTGTTAGTTGTTTAATCTGTCAGTTTTGAGTCTTTGTAATAGACGTATTTTCTATCAATAAAATTGAAAATCCCAAAAAATATTTTGCTTCTACTTTACATTTATTCTGCAAGAACTACGCTCGGTCTGATTCACGCGGGGTCGTGATACGTAGGCAATCTCCATAGGATTCGACCATAACCAAAAGAAAAAGAAAAAAAAAACGAGAAAAGAGAGGAAAAACCACAAAAGGCAAGAAGAAAAGAAAAGAGCGGAAAAACAAAACTCAAGAAAGGAAGGAAATAGGAATTAGAGAGGACAAAGGCAAGAGTGAAGAAAAAAAAAGGAAAAAGAAGCATTAGAAATAAGGAAAAGCCGGGATGACGCATGCGCCCGATCAAAAGCTGTTACCAATATGTTACATGCCCTAACGCTAACGTGATAGTTTCATTTTCGTCATGTCATACCAGAAAGGTGGTTGGTTTGTGGTTTTAAAGTTGTAACTCCTCTTCACAACACGAGGACAAAAGGCAGTCGGCATCCTGGCAACCCATCCCTGCAACACCCGAGCGAAAACCAAAATGAACATGACAGGGCAAGAGTCAGACGCCCGTATCGTGGACCCATCGGAAGAGGTAGAAATGGTAGATATCAAAGCGATGAAGGAAGAGATGTACAAGTTGAGGCACCAGATGACAGAGATACATCAGGCTTGGGCTAAGGGTCAGCCGGCGCCAGTTTATCCCGCCAATCCAGCATATATCCCACCTTTGGCTCAGTCTCAGGAGCTTCCTCCTACGAGTTCATCTTCACCTTTCCCTTTCTACCAACAGAGTTATGGCACCACCTCCTATCTTCCCCAAGCTCCACCACCCAAACAAAACCCTCCCCCATCAATCACCCCTGTCTTTGTGGCGCCTCCACCTGCCACACTGCAAAGATCTTCCAGTGAGCCCCTGTTTCAAGCTCACGACAGTCTCTACTATCCTCCCGAGCCTACCTTTAAAGTTCCTGAGCCATATTCTTACACCCTTCACTTCGAGTTCCCGGTGGAAACTGAAAAGCCGCTTAAAAACCCGGAGCAGGAAGAGATGATTCGAAAAGTAAAAAGCCTGGAGCAGTCCTTCAGGAACATGAAAGGGTTGGGTGGCCAAGTTAGTGTGGCCTATAAAGATTTGTGCTTGTTTCCCGATGTACAGTTGCCAGCAGGGTTCAAGCTACCCAAGTTTGATTTGTACGATGGACACGGTGATCTGGTAGCTCACCTAAGGGGATTTTGCAGTAAAATGAGAGGAGCTGGGCGAAAGGATGAGTTATTGATGGCATACTTTAGTCAAAGTCTCAGCGGTACGGCCTTGGAATGGTACACACGACAGGATCATGCCCGATGGTACACGTGGGATGATTTGGCCCAAGCATTTGCGTGCCACTTTCAGTATAATCTCGAAATTGTCCCGGATCGTCTGTCACTGACTAAAATTGAGAAGAAGCCCGGGGAAAGCTTCAGGGAGTACAGTTTCCGGTGGGGAGAGCAGGCTGCAAGGGTCGATCCTCCAATGAAGGAAGGCGAAATGGTCGATTATTTTCTGCAAGCTTTGGAGCCTACTTATTATGGTCACCTGGTGTCAGCAGTGGGAAAATCTTTTAACGAGGTAGTGAAAATGGGAAGTATGGTTGAAGAAGGGCTCAAATCCGACAAAATCATGAGCTATTCAGCAATCAAGGCAACCACTCAGGC
>NW_017684456.1:6774-7546 GCF_001879085.1 Nicotiana attenuata
GATGAATTCTCTCCTAGGATCACAATCTTAGTCTGATGAATTGTTCTCCTAAGATAACAATATAGACCTAGTCTGATGAATTTTCTCCTAGGATCAAAATCTTAGTCTGATGAATCTTTCTCCTAAGATAACAAAAAAAGGGGCCTAGTCTTATGAGCTTTCTCCTAGGATCAACATCTTAGTCTGATGAATTGTTCTCCCAGGATAGACAACCTAGTCTGATGAATTCTCTCCTAGGATCACAATCTTAGTCTGATGAATTGTTCTCCTAAGATAACAATATAGACCTAGTCTGATGAATTTTCTCCTAGGATCAAAATCTTAGTCTGATGAATCTTTCTCCTAAGATAACAAAAATAGTAACCTAGTCTGATAAACTTCCTCCTAGGATCTAAATCTTAGTCCGATGAATTGTTCTCCTAAGATAGAAGACCTAGTCTGATGAATTTGCTAGTCAAAAGTCCTTGGTTTTACTCACAAGAGACGTACATTCCAATCAAGTCCTTAGCTTTACTTTTATCATTGCATCAATAGCTTAGGTGATCTATATTTTGCTAACAACTCCCAAATCTTCCTAGTGCAAACTGGGGAAAAAAATTTTCTTTGTTTGTTTATTTTGTTGCAGTCAGGCGCCCACCTGGAGAACAAGGGGAATACTTTTCAAGCTTCAGTCGAGGTCAGGCGCCACCTGGCAGACAGGATGCAATTCAATTTAGTACTTCTATTTTATATTTGATACATGTGTACCCAGGTTACCAACGTAGGGTCAAAA
>NW_017684457.1:0-839 GCF_001879085.1 Nicotiana attenuata
CTGGTCAAACAAATCATCAATACGCGGTAGTGGATACTTATTCTTCTCTGTCACCTTGTTCAACTGCATGTAGTCAATGCACATTCTCATTGTGCCATCCTTCTTCTTCACAAATAGGACCGGTGCACCCCACGGTAATACACTAGGACGAATAAACCCCTTATCTAGGAGTTCCTAAAGCTGATCCTTTAGTTCCTTCAACTCTGCTGGTGCCATACGATACGGAGGAATGGAAATGGGCTAAGTGCCCGGCACCAGATCAATACCAAAATCAATGTCCCTGTCCGGTGGCATGCCCGGCAGGTCTGCAGGAAACACATCAGGGAAGTCCCTCACAACGTGAACAGAAACAAGGCTAGGAGTCTCAGCTCCGACATCCCTCACAAAAGCCAAATACGATAGACAACCTTTCCCAACCATCCGCTGGACCTTTAGGAAAGAAATCACCCTGCTAGGAACATAGTAAGTCATACCACGCCACTCAATCCTCGGAACACCTGGAATAGCCAACGTAACTGTCTTGGCATGACAGTCCAGAATGGCATGGTACGGAGATAGCCTGTCCATACCCAGAATAACATCAAAATCTACCATGCTCAACAACAACAAGTCAACTTGGGTCTCCAGACCCCAATAGTCACCAGACAAGATCGATATACATGATCCACAATAATAGTATCACCCACCGGGGTAGATACGTGAACAGGCAAAGCAAGACACCCTCGGGTAGTCCCCAGGTGATGAGCAAAATATGAAGATACATAGGAATAGGTAGATCCGGGATCAAACAAAACAGAGGCATCCCTGTGGCAGACTGAGATAATACCTGTGATAACAGC
>NW_017684457.1:4324-7545 GCF_001879085.1 Nicotiana attenuata
ACTTAAGGCCACTTTCCGCTTCTGCGGTCCCCAATCGCATCTGCGGGACCGCTTAAGCGATCCTAATCCCGCCTCTGCGGAACCTGGCAAGGGCCAAGTTTTCCGCTTCCGCGCTCCTCAAACCGCTTCCGCGAGACCGCACCTGCGGCCCCACAACCGCAGGTGCGAAACCAAAAGATACCAGCAACTTGAACCTGCAATTAAACTCCAGACACCTTCCGTTTAACCACCCGAACACACCCCGAGGCCCCCAGGACCTCAGCCAATAGCACAGACATAATCCAATACCCTATTCAAACTTGTTCCAATCTTAAAAACACATCCAACAAACACAAAAATCCTCATTTTTCATCAGTTTCAAGCCTAAGTTTCTTCAAATTCTTCCGAAACTGACATTCGATCAAAAACCCAACTAAATCACTTCCGAATCACCTGAAATTTTGCACACATATCCAATATCACCTAACGGAACTACTGCAACTCTCGGAATTCCATTCCGACCCCCGGATCAAAATCTCACCTACCAACCGGAATTCGCCAAAATACTAACTCGCCAATTCAAGCCTAATTCTACACCGGACCTCCAAAATCAATTCTGATCGCACTCCTAAGTCACAATTCATCCCCGAAGCTAACCGAATCACCGGAATTCATATCCGAGCCCTCTAACTCAATAGTCAACATCCGGTTGACTTTTCCAATATAAGCCTTCCTTAAAGAGACTAAATGTCTCATTTCGTATCCAAACCAATCCAATTCAACTCTAACTCTCTCGATGCCAATAATGAAACATGAAGAAGCAATAAATGGGAAAAACGGGGCTGTAATACAGGAGACGACGGGTCGGGTCGTCACATAACAAATAGAAGGCTTATACAAAAGTACAACAAATAAGAAATAACATAGATGTAGATATAACAACAAGAAGAAAATCATGATATTTGTAAGTTAAATAGATATAAGGCATGGACAATACAACAACAATTGAGATAGAGGACAAAGACGGAACAACAACGACAAGTCACATAAAAAACGTAGGTGCAACAGTAACAGCTCAAGGTAAAGGCATGAATATATACATACCGAAAAGATATCACAACATAATGCATGTCCCTCGTCCTCGCCTGCACGGAAACACCCTTCGTGCCATGAACACTCGATAATATAAAAATATGACAATGGAAATAATATGGCACAACATCACCCTTCGTGCTTTTACCCTCTTCCTCACATGATAATGTAAATGAAATAGCACGGCATCATCTTTCGCTCTGTACACTCTTCCTCACATGATAAGTTATATGCAGTGGCAGGGCATCACCCTTCGTGCTTTACACTCTTCCTCACCAAGCACATGTATATCAATGACAAGCAAGGTAGGAAGCATGAATAACATCAAGGAGAGTGATTAAACGAATATTCCAAATGAACATCAATCACAACTTTCAAGCCAATAACAATTCAAAAAACCTCAAGAACCTTATTGTTCAAGTATTTCGACAAGTATCAAAAATGATCTTCAACTCAGGTATTGTGAGCACGTGATTTTTGCCTCGCATGATTTACTCTTACAGAATTCCTAAAATTAGGATTTTTCTTTTAATTATTTGATTTTTAGGAATTAATTGCACAATTTTCGTGTTTGTTTGCATTTTGTGTGAATTTTTAATTTATATAATTCATAAAAAATACAAAAATAGTGCATTTGCATTTAGGACCTTATTTTATATTTTTAGATTTATTAGTTATTTAATATTACAAAAATGAAGGAAAATAACAAAAAAAAATAGTTCTTTTTGCATTTTTACTTTTTAGCTTTTGAATTTATTATAGTTTCTTTTTAATTAGGACTTAATTAATTTTTCAGAAAAGCAATTAGTGTATTTTTGGAATTAAATTAGGTTGTTTTATTTAATTTTTATTTAGCAAAAATCTGAAAAAATGAAAAAAAAAAGAGAAAAAGGAAAGAAAATGAAAAGAATTGAAGTTCTTAATAAAAGACCTTAATTTGGGCTAGCCCAAACTAATTACCCGTCCAAACCACTCAAATACCCGTCCAGTTAGCCCAAAATCCATGTTCCCTACCCGGTCCACCCGTTTAAATCTCCAAACGACCCCATTTTGATTAATGATCAATCCCAGCCGTCGAGGTTAAGAGATCTAATGGCTCGGAAGCTAGGGTCTCTAACTATAAGACTGTCTAAACGCCCCCCCTACCCCCTCACTCGTCTCCCTCACACCCACTTTCAGAGACAGCCCAGAAAACCTAAACTGCCGCCTGAAATTCCCACCGCCATCGCCGGCGGCGCCCTTCCATTTCCCCACCAAATTTACACCAAAAGTTCCTCTCCCCCTCCACATCCTAAATGTAACGACCCGATCGGTCGTTTTGAGCTTTTGCTCTTTGATCGCATTTCTCGGGCATGAATTGCCCCGTGTTATGTATTATGACTAATGTAGATCGTTGTTTTTGGTTTTCAGGAAAATTTGGAATGAATTTGAAAGAACAGTTTCAGTTGAAAGCTTTGAATTTGAAAGGGTTGACCAAGAGTTGACTTCTTTGTATATGAGCTCAGATTGGAGTTTCTATGATTTGGTTAGCATCGTTAGGTGATTTGTGACTTAGGAGCGTTATCGGAATTGGTTTTGGAGGTCCGGTGTAGAATTAGGCTTGAATTGGCAAAGTTAGTATTTTGGCGAATTCCGATTGATAGGTGAGATTTTGATCCGGGGGTCGGAATGGAATTCCGAGAGTTACTGTAGCTTCGTTTAGTGATTTGGGATGTGTGTGTAAAATTTTAGGTCATTCGGAAGTGCGAGACCGCAACCGTGCGGGAAATCAGATCCGCTTCTGCGGAATTTCTCCATAATGGACCACCAGCACCCGCACCTACGATCCCTTATTGCGCATCAGCGGAACCGCATCTTGCGCCCCTTTTCCGCAGATGTGGACAATACCAGATAGCAGCAATCATCAAAAATGCTCATTCATAGTCCAAAATTCATTCCCGAATAGGCACATTCCGAAATCACCCCGAGGCCCCCGGGACCTCAAGCCAAAAGTGCCAATCCATCCTAAAACAATCATTTCAAACTTGCTCTAATCATCAAAATCACCTCCGAGGACAACCAGCGAAAGAACCATCAGAATACACACGATCAACCCAAAGTTCTTCTAAAAACTTCCGAATTATGCATTTGATCAAAAACCCAAACCAAAA
>NW_017684458.1:0-7545 GCF_001879085.1 Nicotiana attenuata
GAAGAGTTCGACCTCGATCGAACAACGATGGGTTAATATTTCGACGAACGCTCGAAACGACACCCTTAAGGCCAAAGGCCTCCGTTAAAAGGAAGAGTTCGACCTCGATCGAACAACGACGGGTCAGCATTTCAACGAGAATTCGATGTGATACCCCTAAGACCAAAAGCCATCGCCGAAGAAAACTGGGACTTGCGATGGGATGATACTTTGATATAAGCTCGAAAATAAAATCCCTACGGCTAAGGACGCTATTAGAAAAGGAATCCGATACCATTCGGACGTTGATAGATTAGCATCTCGACACAAGGTGACAAGCACCGTCCCGTCGGCTAAAGCCGTCACCAAGGCTCTACTCAACCCGAGTAACCTTGAAGTCCCCTAAGAAGCGGGAGGTCAGCATGCATAAATCTACTTTGCATCAAAATTACGAAGAGCAAAATAGGAAAAGGAGTACAGAAGACATGTAACAATGAAAAATCCTTTTCATACAAAACTATTGCGCAAACAGCCGCAAATTACCTACAAGTAAAACCAGCGGAGTCCAAGAAAAGAACAATAAACAACAATAAAAAGCAAAAAAAAAAAAAGAAAAACAAAGATAACAATTCTTTCACTCGACACCATCTCCAGGAGACCCCCCTCATCATCCGCACCCTCATCAGCTTCCGGCGTTGCAGAGTCATATCCACAGTTAACACGAGCCTCTCGCGCCTTCGCCCGTGCTCCTTCATATGCGGCCTCAGTAACGTTGCCCGCCTCCCACAAACTCTTGTAGATGTCCCGCTGGGCTTCAACATAAACCCAAAGCTCGTGCAAATGACGAGGAAAAGCGGTGGAGGAGGATTCGACTTGAGCCAACAGTTGTTCCTTTTCGGCCTCAAGAGCAGCGACCCGATCCCTAGGGTCGATGCCTCTCGGTCGATCTCACCGATGCGCTCCTCAAGCCTCGCTTCCCTCAGTGTGGTCGCCGCCCTCTCCGATTCCTGCTCGGATTAGAGGACGCGGATGGTGTTCTCTAAAGTCGCAGCCCTCGCCAAAGCCGATGACCAAGCACTCTCAATATTTTCCAAACCGGCAACTTTTCTCTCCAACATGGTCAACTTCCCCATCCACTCCGCACTCATTGCCTCGACCCTGATAAGGTTCTGATCCATCTCTGACTGCATAGACCTCAATATCTCCTGAAGATATTCGCACTCTGCAGCAACCCCTTTGCCCAGCTCAAGCTCTTCGTCCTTTACACGAAGTTGCTCCTCGAGTGCACTACTTCTGCGGATAGCCTCCATCAGTTGCCGATCCCTCTTTTCCAGCTCCTCGCCGAGGGATCGAGCATCAGGGTTCGCCTTTAGCCGCTCGTGCATCTCAAAAGCACTACTTCTGCGGATAGCCTCCATCAGTTGCCGATCCCTCTTCTCCAGCTCCTCGCCGAGGGATCGAGCATCAGGGTTCGCCTTTAGCCGCTCGTGCATCTCACAGAACTTATCGCAATCGCACCGATATTTCCCCAACATCGTCAGGAAAGTCTTGGCCCGAGTATCAGCCCTACGAGCACTTTCAATCTCCACCATATACATCTGAAAAAACAAAAAGACAGGCTAAGGCCAGGCCAGCAAGAAAAACGAAAGGAACATGAAAGAAAAGTGAAACGTACCCTCAAGCACACAGCGGCCACTTCGTGCATCAAATCAATATCAGGAACGTTCCGAAGAGCATCGCTCTCGGCGGCGGAGCACAAGAGGTCAAACTGCGGCACCAGGTCCTCCGTATCTCCCAGAAGGTTGATATCCGACGGAATATCAAGAATACGGGACGACCCTCCCGCCTGATCTACCGAACGGGTAAGACCCCCCTCAAACATCCTAACATCATCAGGATCAAGATCAGACTCGGATTCGTAGTCGTCGATGGCGACAGCCTTTCCCCTTTCTGCGGCCGAGGAAGAAGCACGACCGGGTACCGGGGACTAAGGCACGTCCGAAGCAGTCGCAGCTGTAAGGCCCCGTGAAAACTTGTACCCAAAAACCAAAAAGCTCGTAGTGCCAAAGTTACGGATATGCGTTAGGAAGGTGTAAAATTCTTCGCGGGTAACAGCAAGGCCCGGTCTATGGGTAACATGGGAGAGTCACAAGGTGGGGGAAGATCAGCTTTCACGGGAGGATCATCAGGGCCTTCCCAGTCTATTGCCCAGTCTTCAGCCAGTGCAACCATCAGGGCCCAGCCAGCAGCAATGGAGTCATTTCAGGCTCGGTCAGGGCAACAGGGGATCCCATCAACGGGGTCGATCAAGAGAGAGGTCCCCGTGCCCCAGGTACGGGAAGATGCACTCGGGGACTTGCTATATGGAGTTACCTATATGCTATGGACGTGGGATGAGGGGTCATATCCAGAGACATTGTCGTGTATCCCGCCAGGGAGCGGGCAGGGGCACAGCTCAGCCATCAAGTCCAGCAGCTGCTACATCTTCAGCCCCTTCTCTAGCTCGAGGTTCCCCAGCACCCGCAGGGCGTGGTGCACAGAGTTCAGGAGGACCCAGCCGATTCTATGCAATGAGTGGTCGCCAGACCGTGAGGCTTCTCCAGATATTGTTACAGGTATTCTGACTGTCCAATCTCATGATGTGTATGCACTTATTGATTCCGGTTCCACCCTGTCCTACGTTACCCCTTTTGTTGCTATGGAATTCGGGATAGAACCAGAACAGCTTCATGAACCATTCTCAATATCTACCCCGGTTGGTGAGTCAATTTTGGCTACTCGAGTCTATAGAGGGTGCATTGTCACGGTGCGGGGTAGGGATACCACGGCCGATCTTGTTGAGTTAGGAATGGTCGACTTTGATGTAATAATGGGGATGGATTGGCTTTATTCATGCTTTGCCAAACTTGATTGTCGGACTAAAACTATTAGGCTTGAATTCCCTGATGAGCCCGTTATTGAATGGAAGGGAGATAATGTAGTGCCTAGAGGTCAGTTTATTTCCTACCTTAAGGCCGCAAAGATGATCAAGAAGGGGTGTATCTATCATCTAGTTCGGGTTGCAGACACCAATGTCGAGGCACTTAGCCTTGAATCTGTACCAGTTGTGAATGAATTCCCGGTTGTCTTTCCAGATGAACTCCCTGGGATTCCACCAGACAGGGAGATTGATTTTGGGACCGATGTGATGCCAGGCACGCAGCCTATATCAATTCCACCTTACAGAATGGCACCGGCAGAATTGAAAGAGCTAAAGGAGCAGTTGAAGGATTTGTTAGAGAAAGGTTTCATCCGGCCGAGTGTGTCGCCATGGGGCGCACCAGTCTTGTTTGTAAGAAAGAAAGATGGATCGCTGCAGATGTGTATTGACTACCGGCAACTCAACAAAGTCACAATCAAAAACAAATATCCTCTGCCAAGAATAGATGACTTGTTTGATCAATTGCAAGGTGCTACGTGCTTCTCAAAGATTGATTTGCGGTCCAGGTATCATCAATTGAAAATAAGGGAGCGGGATATTCCAAGAACAACTTTCAGGACTCGGTATGGGCACTTTGAGTTTATGGTGATGTCTTTTGGGTTAACAAATGCCCCGGCAGCTTTCATGGATCTTATGAATCGAGTCTTCAAGCCCTTTCTAGACTCCTTTGTGATAGTGTTCATTGACGACATTCTGGTATATTCTCAAAGTCGGGAGGACCACGCTGACCATCTCAGGGCAGTTTTGCAGACTCTTCAGCAACATCAATTGTATGCGAAGTTTTAAAAATGTGAATTTTGGCTAGAATCTGTCGCATTCTTGGGTCATGTCGTTTCCAGGGAAGGAATTATGGTTGATCCTCAAAAGATAGCAGCAGTGAAGAATTGGCCTAGACCTACCACTCCAACGGAGATTCGCAGTTTCTTGGGTTTGGCTGGGTACTACAGGAGATTTGTGGAGGGATTTTCTACTCTTGCCTCTCCATTGACTAAATTGACGCAGAAAGCAGTTAAATTCTAATGGTCCGATGCTTGTGAAAAGAGTTTCTAGGAATTGAAATCAAGGTTGACAACAGCACCGGTATTAACCCTGCCAGAGGGTACAGAGGGGTTTGTGGTGTATTGCGATGCTTCGAGAATCGGACTTGGGTGTGTGTTAATGCAACATGGCAAGGTTATAGCTTACACTTCCATGCAGCTCAAAAATCATGAAAAGAATTACCCAACTCATGACTTAGAATTGGCGGCAGTGGTGTTTGCTCTAAAAATTTGGCGACATTATCTATACGGGGTCCATGTGGATGTGTTCACAGATCACAAGAGCCTTCAATATATTTTCAAGCAAAAGGAGTTGAATCTGAGGCAGAGAAGATGATTAGAGTTACTTAAGGACTACGACATCGATATCCTCTACCACCCAAGAAAGGCTAATGTTGTAGCAGATGCTCTTAGTCGGAAATCTATGGGGAGCTAAGCTCATATGGAGGCAAGACACATTCTATTGGCAAGGGAAATTCGTCAGCTGGCTAATTTGGGAATTCGCTTGGCAGGTTCTAGTGAAGGAGGGGTAGTTGTGCAAAATAGAGCCGAATCGTCGCTCGTGTCGGAGGTGAAAGAAAAGCAATTCAGTGATCCATTGCTAGCACAACTGAAAGAAGAAATTCATAGACACAAGACCACAACTTTTTCCTTAGGCATGAATGATAGTACCCTACGGTACCAAGACCGCCTATGTGTTCCTGATATTAACGGTCTTCGGGAAAGGATCATGGCAGAGGCTCACACATCCAGGTATTCCGTGCACCCAGGTTCTACGAAAATGTATCATGATCTCAAGGATATTTATTGGTGGAACAACAAGAAGAGGGATGTGGCGGACTTTGTGGCGAAATGTCCGAATTGTCAGCAAGTGAAGGCCGAACATCAAAGGCCCGGTGGATTGGCTCAAAGCATAGAAATTCCGATGTGGAAATGGGAAATGATTAACATGGGTTTTGTGGTAGGGTTGCCGCGCACTCCGCGCAAGTTTGACTCAATTTGGGTAATCGTGGATCGACTCACGAAATCAGCGCACTTCTTGCCGGTTAAATCTACCGACACAGCGGAACAGTATGCTCAGTTATATATCAAAGAAATAGTCAGGTTACATGGCACTCCAGTCTCAATCATTTCAGATCGAGGGGCTCAGTTCACGGCCAACTTTTGGAAGAAATTTCAGCAAGGTTTGGGTACGCAGGTAAAACTTAGCACTGTTTTTCATCCACAAACCAATGGGCAAGCAGAGTGGACTATTTAGACGCTTGAAGACATGTTGCGTGATTGCACTCTTGATTTTAAAGGTAGCTGGGATGACCATTTGCCGCTCATAGAATTTGCCTACAGCAACAGCTTCCATGCTAGCATCTAGATGGCACCATTCGAGGCATTGTATGGTAGGAGATGCAGGTCTCCCATTGGGTGTTTCGAGGTTGGAGAAGTGGAATTGATAGGGCCGGACCTCGTGCATCAGGCCATGAAAAGGTCAAGATTATTAAGGAAAGGTTGAAAACTACTCAAAGTCGCCAAAAGTCTTACTCGGATATTCATCGCAGAGATTTGGAGTTCCAGGAATATGATTGGGTATTTCGAAGGTTTTCCCTATGAAGGGCATCATGCGGTTTGGGAAAAAGGGAAAGTTGAGTCCGAGGTATGTCGGACCATATAGAATTATTCAGAGGATTGGTCAGGTGGCATACAAGCTCGATCTGCCACCCGAAATGTCATTGGTACACCCGGTCTTTCATGTGTTTATGTTGAGGAAGGTAGTGGGAGAACCGTCCACTATTGCGCCAGTTGAGACTATTGAAGTCAATGAAGGGCTGTCATATGAAGAAGTTCCAGTTGCCATTCTTGATAGGCAAGTTCAGAAATTGCAAAATAAGGAAATTGCATCCGTGAAAGTGTTATGGCGAAATCAGCAAGTTGAGGAAGCCACTTGGGAAGCCGAGGATGAAATGAAAAAGAAGTACCCGCATTTGTTTGAATAGTCATGTAATAGCTTTTTATGCATTTGATTCCTACGAACTCTTATCTTGTCCCATTTTGGTTATATATGTTGTCTATGTGGCCATGGTTGGTGTTGTACAAATACAAGTCATGTTATGTTAACAAACATGTATATGCTGTTAGGTTATGATTCTGGGGCTCTCTGACAGGTGGATAGGCCTAGATACAAAGGAAACTCTGGCAAAATTTCTGAAAATTTAGGGAGTTGGCCAAATTTGGAGACTATTAACAGGTTTTAGGTTGTAAAAGGCAGAAGGTTGCATAAAGAACTCCTTGTAGTGACCCTTGATCCTCATTCGAGGACGAATGATCTTAAGTGGGGGAGGATGTAAGGCCCCGTGAAAACTTGTACCCAAAAACCAAAAAGCTCGTAGTGCCAAAGTTACGGATATGCATTAGGAAGGTGTAAAATTCTTCGCGTCTCGCAAGCTTGCCGCGGTTCGGACCCTTTGTACTGATCTAAGCATTTAAAAATCAAGAACCAAAGTTTTCCAGAAAAGTACCATTATGCGGTCGCAACTCTAGTATGCGGACCGCATTTCTGCCGCAGATTGAGTCAGTGGTTTGGTTAAAATTGAGGTCAAAATGCGGTTCGTTATGCAATCGCATAACTGATATGCGGACCGCATTCCTATCGCAAAATGAGTTCATGTGCCAGTCAAATTTGAGGTCAAAAATGCGGTGCATTATGCGACCGCAAATCGTGTATGCTGACCGTATTTCCGCCGCAAACCCAAACAGTAGGATCAGATTTTTGGAGCACTTTTGCGGTCCATTCTGCGGACCGCATTTCATCTTTGCGATCGCATACCTGGCTCGGGGCTCCAATTTTCTACATTTTAAACCCGACCGTCTGTCGATATATTTGGTGTTATAGCTTATTTTGAGCATATTATCTGATGCTTTTAGAGAGAGAGGGGGGGTCTTAGAGAGGGAAAGTGTCTCCCATCAAATTCTCCTTGAGCCTTGCTAAAACATTGAAGAAAATCAAGTGAAGACACCTAAATTCTCATTCCCAAGAGGTAAGATTCATCACCTTAGCTCTTATTTCTACACTTAACTACATGGGGTCAGTAGAGAAGTAATTCATGAGTATAAGAATGAAGTTTCTGCATGCATATCACACCATAGGATATTGGAAGGTAGAAAACTAAGAAGAAGGCAACTGGGGTATAAAATGATAGAAATTCCTCACAAAAAGGGCCTAAGATCACAACGCACCTTTAGTGTTTGATGATATGCTCGAACCAAGCTAGAATTTCAATCTCGTCTCTAATTCTCGGTTCAATTTGTAATTCTTACACAATAGATCGAAGTGCTAAGAGTTCCGGAGTTTGGTAAGGATTAAGGAAAGCTAAATTGAGGTATGTATGGCTAAGACCCCCTTTTAATAGAAATTGAGCTCCGTTGGCGTTTATGCTGGTGTGGGAAGGCTAGAATTGGTTGATGTATTGATTGTATTTCACATTAATTGATTTGTAAATATATACATATGTATGTAAAATGAATGATGTACCTCAATGTGAATAGTATTCCTTTTCT
>NW_017684459.1:0-2008 GCF_001879085.1 Nicotiana attenuata
TCAGGATATGGAATCTAGCTAGAATTTGCTAGAAGCTTCTAGGTGTGGGTATTAAGGTACATTTCAGTTAAAATAAGGGTGTGACTTGAGTCACAAGGCAAAAAATAAGGGTTAAAAGTCGAAAATTAATAGGGGCCTAAAAGAAAACCAAAATCTGATGCTTACCCCTGGGTTGCCTATAAAAAGGCATCAAAATGCCTTGATGAAGGAGTTTTTTTTCAGCCTCCAAATTCCCCCCCCCCCCTCCAAAATCCTCAATAGATCTGATCTATAATTTGAATTTCAAATCTTTAAAAAAAATAATCTTCTTCTAGATCTTAGTTTTATATAAAAAATCCAAAAAACAATAGAAAAACCAAAAATAGACTGTTTCATTGAAAATTTCAGTTTAATTTCAGCATTCAGCTCAACATTTGATTGCTGAAGTTTTTCAGAAGTTTACTGGTTTAATTTCAAGTTGTTCTGGGTATTTGGATGCTGTTTTGGGGTTGATACATCAGTTCATTTGGTTTTAAAATATTCTGGAATTACTGAGTCACTTCCGGGCTAAAAATTGGCTGTGTTGATTGCTTTGCTACTGTTGGCTTACCCTGCTGATTCCCTAATTGTAGCTGACCTATTCTCTTTCTTCTGATTACGTTTCTACTTCCAGGTACAAGTTCTAAATCCTTCACGATGTAAAGTCTGATTTGAGGATGAAATGGAAGCACTACTATGTTTTAGCTCTGTGTTTCTTTGCCTGATGTTCATATCCTTTATTTACTCACATTATAATTGTAGTTGATTTCCATTTAAACAACCAAATTCTCATATTGTAATTAACTATGGACTGTGGGACTTATCTATAGCTTATTTGGTTATTTTAGTTCCAGTAGTGTAGATTAACTCTGAAATCCATGTTAGCTTGGATGTAGAAATGATTTGGAGAGTTGTTAGGTTCTATCACTTTTCACAGTGTGTAAGTCTTCATGTATCTTCAAAGTTTATTATCGTGTCCAAAATGTTAGTTAAATTGTAAATCCAGAACAGTGTGTGGACTCGGAATGGTTGCAGGATAATATGTGTGTTTGTATCAACTCTGCGGCTAATAGAGGGATGAATTGACCATTATTTGAATTGTGGTCTATGTTTCAATTTAGGATTCCCATAGTCTTAGCACCTGATTTACAATCCGCGACTCATTTGTCCCTCCTTTGTTTTTCTTTGGTTCTGAACACTTCACTTCTGTAATTGGCCATTTACCTGCATTTAAGAAGTAAAATTAAAAAGGGCCTTGGAGTTGGATTGCAGACTCGAGCTAGATCTGGGCGTTGTTGGAAACTACTCATGTTCGAATCTGGGATCACTTTTGGGCCAGGCTTGTTTTAAAAAAAAAAACGGGTTTGACTTTAGCTCTGACAATTTGCGCCGTTATTCAAATCTTCAATCCCATGTTTATATGCTAGAATAAAATTGGAGGTTTAAGCTAGTTAATTTGTTTTCGTCAGTAGAAAATTCAGAAGTAGGGGTGTAGTTCAATTGCATGTTTTCATACAATGTTGCATTGAATTGGTAATACAAATGTTTGGTTATGGAGATTGGGCCTACGGGTGGCCCAGTTTGCCTAAATGGCATCTATTTTGGGTGCGTATGTCCTCACTAAGCAAAAGGCTCACTTTGGGCTCGGATCCGGACTCCTCCTGTGTTTAATTGCTTAGGTCCATCAATTAGGGGAGGCGAGCCATAATAGATTACAAATAGTTTATGGCCCTCCCAATGTAATTATTTTTCCCTTTTAAAAATTAGAGTAGATTGAGGTGTGCCACGCCCCAAACAAAAATAACAATTGCGCGGCCCTCACTTTGATTAATCTTAGTTTTGATCCTTAGAATCCGAGGCGTGCCATTTAGCGAACTTTCCATGGCCCTCGCAAAATAATAACGCGTTAGTCACTTTAGGCGCGTTTTTAATTATATTACTTTCCTAAACTCGGGTGCACATTTATGTGACCCAAATCCAAATCTCAACG
>NW_017684459.1:3799-7544 GCF_001879085.1 Nicotiana attenuata
TGTTGGGACCCAGCACATAACGTGTTCCATTTTTCGGACTTCGAGCTTACCCCGACATTAGAGGAAATAGCTGGCTACATTGGGAAAGATGAGGTTCCGTTGAGGCACAAATACTTGGTTGCCCCCAGAGTTGTAGCCGTGCACAGATTTCTAGACTCTTTGAAGATAGTCAGAACCGTCCATAACACAGATCTGGCAAATGGCTTTTGTACTCTGAACTTCATATATCATCGATATGGCCATATCGGGGGGTTCAACAACCCAGAAAGCAAGATATGTAGCAAAGGAAACCGCCAGAAGTGGGAGGAGCATCGACGTTTCGCTTTTATGGTGGCTTTCCTGGGGCTTTTAGTGTTTCCAAGGAAGGATGGGAACATTGACATAAAAATAGCTGGGGTCGTCAGCACGTTAATTACTCAAGCCAAAAGTACTCTTGCACCTATGATATTGGCCGACATCTTCCGTGCTCTTACAGCCTGCAAGGCCGGGGGAGCTTTCTTCGAGGGGTGCAGTCTATTGTTACAAATGTGGATGATCGAGCACCTGTGTCATCGTCCTCAGTTTTTGAGCAACGGGTGTCCAGAAAAAACATGCATAGAAGAGTTTTACACAAGGATTAAAGGGGTCAAGTTGCCACAAGGATTCACGGGTTGGACAACATATTTTCGGTCCCTCACTGCTAGCCAAATAGAGTGGACACTGGGATGGTTACCCGTTGATGAAATCGTATATATGCCGGCAGCCCGACCACATTTCCTTCTGATGGGGCTTAGAAGCATTCAGCCTTACGCCCCGTATCGAGTGTTGAGGCAGCTGGGGAGATGCCAGATAGTACCCAAGGATGATGATCTTAGTTTGCAAGTGGTTGAGATTGGCCCTGATGGCCAGTTTCCTGAAGCAATGGTCCGCCAAGTCTGGAGCAAATGTCAATATTTGGCGGCAAATACTTGTGTTTGAGATCGAGCCAAAGAAGAAATGTTGCCTGATTATCAGGCTTGGTATAGAAGGGACGTTGCATTCGGAAGACCGGCCAAAAGACCTCACCTCCAGGAATTTGTTGAATCATCACAAGAACAGTGGGCTTGGTTAGCTAAAGAAAATGAGTACAAGGCCCGTATAGGAGCATTGGAAAAACAGGTCCAAGACCTCCGATTTGAAAATAGCTTGCAAGCCGCGACTGACGAAGGTGAGAGAAAACAATTGGCCAAAGAGAATGAAGCCTTACGAGCCCAAATCCAAAAAATGAAGTTAGAGGCCGACAACCCTGTCAGAAGTGCCAAAGATACAAAGCTTATAGAAAATCTAAGGCAAAAAGTGAATGACTATAGTTTTGACCTCAACAAAGCGGAAAAGGAATTAGCTGGGGTTCGGAAGCAATTGGCTAAAAATGCGGAAGAACGGGCCCGCATGGTTAAACAGTTAAAAGAAGAATATGACAATGAGGTCAGAGGATTAAAGAAAAAGGTCATTGCCACAGAGAACCGAATGATCAAACAGGGAAAAGAATTTAAAGTAGAAAGAGAGCATTGCTACATGGCGTTGGCACAGTTAAAAATGGACTTGCAACAACTCCGAGAACAAAGCCAGGCGGCTGAGCAGACTTTGGAGGCTAGGGCCCAACAGATAGGGCGGTTGCTTCAAGAGAAAAGAAGAATCAGAGAGAGAATCTTAACCGTTGCTCATTCCATTACTAGGAAATGCCAAATGTGCGAAAACATGACCCATACCACCTTCTTTGCATCAGTGATAATATTTGTGAAGCAGATAATGAGTGACCTGGACAGACTTCAAGGGGAACTTGCATATAGGCCCGCGGCGAGACCGAATGATGTCCCGCGGGCACCAGGAGCTTTAATGTATTCATGATTGTCTTTGAGTCTGCATTTCTTCTTCTACTAGAGTTTGTCTTCTGAGTCTGTATTTCCTTTTTTTAATGAAGTTAGGTCATTTGGGTTTGTATTTCTTTTTTACCAGAGTCTGTATTTCTTTTTCGTTAAAAGACAGTCAGTTGATTGAGTCTGTATTTTCGTTTAAAATGGAATAGGGATGGTAGAGTCTGTAGTTCTTTTCTGCACTAGAGTCTGTCAGTTGTTTAATCTGTCAGTTGTGAGTCTTTGTAATAGACGTATTTGCTATCAATAAAATTGAAAATCCCAAAACAACTTTTTGCTTCTATCTTTACATTTATTCTTCACGAACTACGCTTGGTCTGATTCACGCAGGGTCGTGATACGTAGGCAATCTCCATAGGATTTGACCGTTACTAAATAAATAAATAAAAAGAGAAAAACCAGAAAAGAATGATACAAAAGGAGAAAAACAAAAAGGAAGGAAAACCAAAAGAGGGAAAGCAAAACCAAGAGAAAAGGGAAGGAAAAGTGGAAAATTAATTTTGAAAGAAAAGGAAAGGGAAAGCCGGGATGACGCATGTGACTGAACAGAGGCATAACAGAAATGGATAATTGCTTAGGTGCATTCACCCATCAATATGCGGTTATCTATCTGTTAATGCCCTAACCACTAACAAAGTTGTTGTTGATGAGTCCAGGCAAGTGGTTAAGTTGACTGGCATTCTGGCAACCCATCCTTACAACACCCGCTCCAAGGACAAGTCAAACATGGTCAATCAGGATTTAGAAGCAAGCATTGTCGACCCATCCAGAGAGGACGAGGTAGTGGACGTCAATACAATGAGGGAGGAGATGTATAAACTGAAGCAACAAATGGCCGAGATGTACCAGGCCTGGTCGAAGGGACATCCACCACCAGCCTATCCTGCCAACCCCAATTACCTCCCACCACCAGCTCAACCCCAAGATCCTCCCACAGTGAACTCATCTCCTGCCTTCCCTACTTACCAGCAGTACTACGGAACCACCTCTCAGACACCACCACCCCCACCACCCAAACAAATTCCATGTCCTCCACCACCAATCGCTCCAGTGTTCGTGGCTCCCCCACCTGCCACGCTGCACAGGTCATCTAGTGAACCCGTGTTCCAAACTCATGATAACCAGTACTACCCACCCGAAGCCACTTTCAAACCCCCAGAACCATACCTTTACACTTCCCGCCTTGATCTCTCAGCTGAAGAAGAGAAGCCTCCCAAAAACCCTGAGCAAGATGAAATGATCCGGAAGGTCAAGAGCCTAGAACAGTCATTCCGAAATATGCAGGGACTCGGAGGACAAGTGAGTGTAGCCTACAAGGACCTGTGTCTGTTTCCTGACGTCCAGTTGCCAGCAGGATTCAAGTTACCCAAGTTTGACTTATATGATGGCCATGGTGATCCGGTGGCCCATTTAAGGGGATTCTGCAGCAAGATGAGAGGAGCTGGGGGACAAGATGAGCTATTAATGGCTTACTTTAGTCAAAGTCTAAGTGGAGCAGCGTTGGAGTGGTACACACGACAAGACCATGCTCGGTGGTACACCTGGGACGACCTGGCTCAAGCATTTGCATGTCATTTTCAGTACAATCTCGAAATTGTCCCGGACCGTCTGTCACTGACTAAAATCGAGAAGAAGCTCGGAGAAAGCTTTAGAGAGTATGGTTTCCGGTGGAGAGAGCAGGCAGCAAGAGTCGATCCTCCAATGAAAGAGAATGAGATGGTTGATTATTTCCTTCAGGCTTTGGAGCCAACCTATTATGGTCATCTGGTGTCCGCAGTGGGGAAAACTTTCAATGAGGTCGTGAAAATGGGAAGTATGGTGGAAGAGGGTCTCAAGTCTAACAAGATTATGAG
>NW_017684460.1:0-470 GCF_001879085.1 Nicotiana attenuata
ATTCAGATTATTCGCATAGACCAGAGGATGATCTAAGCTTCAAAACAGATGCAGCGTTCTGCCTTTTCAACATGCACCATAACATACAAAAACAATCTGATAATCATTTTGATAGCTGTTTTATTGGCAAAAACAATGGCCTAAATCTGAAAATCGCATTTCGGCCCTTTGTTCCTTAAACCAAATATTGGTTGTTATTGACTACTCGAAAATATGTTATTGACTACTCGAAAATATGTTTAGCAGCAAACAAAGTAATTAAATCGGTTATTGTTTTCAGAAGAGCAAACACAAATAATATTCTTTGGGAAATCAAATCCCATGCAACTTTATAAAGCTGACCAAGCTCAAAAATCTTAAAAAGTAGATCTTAGAAAAACTCACTACAAATACCAGAGGTTAGAATAACCTATTCAACTGACTAGAAATTGTCAACAGCTACAAACAAGTACAAACCTATTTTTTGTCGT
>NW_017684460.1:4651-7543 GCF_001879085.1 Nicotiana attenuata
TACTTGAGTCAAATAATTTATGGCATGAACTTTTGGGTCATGTCAATTATAAAACCTTGCGAAAAATGATTAACTTGGAAGTATTGCCTAAGTTTGAATGCAAAAAATCAAAATGTCAAATATGTGTGGAATCTAAGTATGTTAAACATCCTTATAAGTCGGTTGAAAGGAATTCAAATCCTTTAGACTTAATTCACACAGATATTTGTGACATGAAGTCAATACCACCTCGCGGTTGAAAGAAGTATTTCATAACTTTTATTAACGACAGTACTCGATATTGCTATGTTTACTTACTTAATAGTAAAGATGAAGCAATAGACGCATTCAAGCAATACAAAAATGAAGTTGAAACGCAACTTAACAAGGAAATCAAAATGATAAGAAGTGATAGGGGTGGTGAATATGAATCTCTTTTTGAACAAATACGTTTAGAATATGGAATTATTCATCAAACAACGGCCCCTTACACGCCCCAATCCAATGGGATTGCAGAAACAAAGAATCGTTCATTAAAAGAGATGATGAACGCATTATTGATAAGTTCTAGATTGCCACATAACTTGTGGGAGGGAGCCGTTCTTACGGCTAGCCGAATACTAAATCAAGTACCCCATAGCAAAACACAATCCATTCCATATGAAAAATGGAAAGGAAGGAAGCCCAACTTGAATTATTTTAAAGTGTGGGGGTGTTTGGCAAAAGTGCAAATTCCTAAACCCAAAAGGGTAAAAATAGGACCGAAAATAGTTGATTGTGTTTTCATAGGATATGCGACCAATAGTAAAGCATATCGGTTTCTGGTTCATAAATCAGAAAATCCCGACATTCATAATAATACGGTTATAGAATCAGATAATGCTGAGTTCTTTGAAAATATATATCTGTATAAAAAGGAATGTGAGTCGATTGGTGAAGGATCTAAACGACCTCGGGAAGAAACAAAAGAAAGTACATTTAATCAGGAGGATCCAAGACGTAGTAAACGTCAAAGAACGTCTACTTCGTTTGGACCAAATTTTGTGACTTTCTTATTGGAAAATGAGCCTCGAACATTTAAAGAAGCTATGTCTTCTTCGGAATCATTGTTCTGGAAAGAGGCATTCAATAGTGAAATAGAATCCATATTGAACAACCATACATGGGAATTGGTTGATCTTCCTCCTGGAAATAAACCTTTGGGTTGTAAATGGATTTTTAAAAGAAAAATGAAAGATGATGACACTATTGATAAATTTAAGGCAAGACTTGTTGTCAAAGGTATAGACAACGAGAAGGTCTTGACTACTTTGATACATATTCTCCGGTGACGAGAATTACGTCCATACGACTGCTAGTAGCTATAGCTGCAGTTTATAGTCTTGAAATTCATCAAATGGATGTAAAGACAGCCTTCTTAAATGGAGATTTGGAGGAAAAAATCTGCATGGAACAACCTGAAGGGTTTGTGGTTCCAGGTAAAGAAAAGAAGGTATGTAGACTTGTTAAGTCCCTTTACGGACTAAAACAAGCACCTAAACAATGGCATGCGAAATTTGACCAAACAATATTGTCAAATTGGTTTAAGATAAATGAATGTGATAAATGTGTGTACATTAAAAATGTTCCAAACCACATAGTCATTGTTTGCCTATATGTGGATGATATGCTGATAATGAGTAATGAAATTGCCAGCATAAATACGACTAAGCGTATGCTAACTAGCAAGTTTGATATGAAGGACTTGGGAGTTGCGGATTTAATTCTGGGGATTAAGATCCAAAAGACTCCTCAAGGTCTGGTATTGTCACAAACTCATTATATTAAGACAGTACTTGAAAAATTCAAGCACTTAGGGTTTAAAATTGTAAAGACTCCAATTGACGTGAATCTTGCATTAGCAAAGAACAAAGGCCAAAGCATATCACAATTGGATTATGCTCGTGTTTTGGGATGCTTAATATACATCATGAATTGTACACGACCAGATATAGCTTGTGCTAGGATTTTGGTGGCTTTATATACAAATGCACTTCATATAGCTCTAAAAGAAGGCAAGCCTCGCGTCGTCGTCGTCGTCGTCGCTCGCTCGGCTCGGCTCGGCTTCGGCTACGGCTTCGACTTCGGCTTCGGATTTGGATTTGGATTTGGATTTGGTCAAATGATCGATTGATTGATTAATTTTTTGGACCAAATTTATTTGTTAATAGTGAATATTAACGTAATATAATCCGTGTTTGTAACAGATGTTTTCCAATCCGTGTATTGTCCCACCAATTGCAATAGCAGCCGCCCAGTGCTCCTCCCACCATGGCCAAGTGCTTGCTCCATAACAAGCTAGTGCATGCTCCACCATGGAGGGTGGCGGGTCTCACAGCTGACTGTTATAAATATGAGCAGCATCAGTTGGAGAAACACACAAACACAAACACCGAAAGATCCTGTTCAATTGAACTCAACATTGGCTATACATTGCATTCCTTCCTCTCAGAATTTCCATTCGACTTCTGAGTTCTCCTCCCTTATTCTGTATTGTTTTTAACTACAGACAAAGCATCCGTAAGTGTAATTTGCTGCCGAACTTTGTGTTCACTGAAACGTTGGGGTTTGAAGTACCGCTACACCAGTGTAATTCGTTCTTTCCTGGGAGGAAATAATCCATAACCTTGGGTACTAGGAGGGGATTAAATTCCTTAAGGAAACACTGTGAATTCAGTGGGCTCGAATTAATTACTGTTTCATTTATATTTACGTTTATATGCTAACGTTCTTTTCTCCAGAATTATTATTTACAAATACAGGATAACAACAACCAACAAACTTAAGGAATTTAATAAATCTTTTATTTCTGTATTTGTGTTATACTTACTGCTCTGGAGACTAAAACCTTTGTGGTTTTGTCTACTCCCGTTT
>NW_017684461.1:0-3853 GCF_001879085.1 Nicotiana attenuata
CCGCCTGATCGGGAATGGCGTAGCCTTCCAGTTTTGAAGCTTGGCGCTTGGTCCCATGTATAGCACCTCAGCGGTGCTAGTGCCCTCTCCCGACTGGACCATGTGGGTTTCGTAGAGCATTTTCCTCATTGCCCCATGTATTTCCTCAATTTCTTCAGCCGTGAAAACCTTATCATCTTCCTCTTTACTGTATTTAGGCTTGACAAAAGTTTCATACAAATGTACCACCTCATAATCGGCCATTTTCATTTTTTGAAAGAACACTTCTGCTTCCTCAGCACTCACAGGCTTCTTAGGCGGGAAATGCCTTCTGGTGGCATTGTTTACCTCCTCTACATTTGAATATTTCTCAATAGGGGGTTTTCTAACAGCTCTCCCAAGATCTCTTTACCCTTGTACGTAACCACTGTCTGATGATAATTCCATGGTACCGCAGCAGGGTTCGTCATAGGCTTCTGTGGTACGCGTCCAATAACCACTGGCTCACTCAGCCGAGGTGGTTTGATTGTCCCCCGTACCACATAGGCTTGCTTGGGTATGTACATTTGTGTTCCTTTCTTCAAATCAGCTTTCTTTTCTGGTTCTGTCTTGGTGATTTTGCTCTTCTTTTCCCCTTTCTCTTGCTTCGAGGCCACCTCGGGCTTTCTTTCTGTATCGGCAATATCAATTATAGCTTTTAAGGCTGGATCGGATTCTCTGTCCTCACAGATCATCCCGATTACTGGCCCGTTGTTGTGAGCGGGCAGCGGATTATTGGTCACATTTGGGACATCCTCATCCCTCAACACAATTTTCCCTTGCTCTATTAAGTTCTCCACCGCTTGTTTCAGAGTCCAACAATCATTTGTATGATGGCCCTCTGCCCCTGAATGGTATGCACACCTGACTCCAGCTTTGTAGGCAGGCGATGTCGGGTTTTGTCTGTTCTGAGGAACCGGCTGCAGTAGACCCATTTGGACAAGTTTTGGGAATAGACTAGAGTAAGATTCACCAATTGGGGTAAAGTTTGGTCTCCTGGGTGGTTCCCGAGGACGGAAGTTATTCTGCGGAGGTCGGGGATTATAGTGGTTCTGGTGGGGAGGCTGATTTCTTTGGAATGGAGGTTGATTTCTGTTGGCTTGTGGCTGCGGTCGGGCGAAAGGTTGAGCATTCATGACCGCATAAGGTGGGGGAGCATAAGCCGTATCAGCATGAGGATAGTAGTGTTGAGGGGTTCTTTCAGAGAACACTGGCCTAGGAGCCCGGTGTCTTCTTGCCCCTGATGCTACCATAACCGTTCCTTCTTTCTGAGCTTTTATTTATTTACAAAAGTACTTCTAGAGAAAAGCAAAAATATTTTTGGACTTCAATGTTCAAAATTTTTATTGACATTTACAAAAAAAAGACTTCTAAAGAAGAAAAGAGTATTTTTGGATTTTTGTTTCTGATTTCTTTTTTTGGATTTTTGAAAAAATACTTCAAAATGAAGGAAACCTGTATTTTTGGATTTTGATTTTTATGAAAGACATTAGAAAGAAGGAAATCGTTTTTTAGTTTTAAAAACTTCTTTTTTTGTTTTTTTTTTAAAAATTATCTAAGGAAAGATTTCTGAAGAAAGAAAATATTTTTGGATTTTTGAAAATTGGGGTCGGAACCGATGAGGTTTGCCTACGTATCTCACATCCGGTGAGAATCAGACCCGCGTAGTTCGGTCAAATTTGCCTAAATCAAAACTATTTTGAACAACAATTTTCTTCCTATTTTTCAAATATTTTTCTCTTTTTCTTTTCACTTTTCAAAAATCCGGCAACATTTCGGTACTATTTGGGCATTGTTTTTTCAAAACAAATGGTCATCCTCACTGCTATTTTCATAATAATTCACTCATTTAGACAAGCCGGTCAACATGCGAAACCGAGCAAATAAATGCGCAATTAGCACGTAAGATGCATCAGGATGGTCAATATATTTCAGGTCACCTGTCCTAGACGGACCCAACCCCTGTGTTGAGTCCCCTAAGTCAAATGCACATGATGCAAACAAATGTCCTACTAGGGATCCGGCATGAGGTTTTGTTCTTCTAGGTTTAAACCCTAGGTTTATTGGTCTAGACCTGGCTTACCCGAGCGGACAACTCGAGCCGAGGGGGAGGCAGCGTACCGGGGATACAGAAGCTCCGCCGGCTTAGCAACTTATCCAAACATCGTTCTAAATTGGAAAAGACTCTAAACAGAAGAGAAGCTACACGAAGTGCACCCTTCTCCATGATGTAGAAGACTCAGAGAGAGGAAGGGATTCGCGACAGTTTATATATACAATTTCAACAAATATCAAAGCGGTAAAATATTTAGCACATATAGCATGGAACATGTAGAAAAATCAGATAAAGCCAAATATAATAATTCTACTAAGCTCGAATTCTTGAAACCTGAATCGAAATTCTGGGTTCGTGTCCCCAGCAGAGTCGCCAGAGTTGTCACACCTCCTTTTTTACACACCTACCCCGAAGGATAATGTATAAGGGAGTTTTTCCATTTAAAGTGACATTATTCGAAATGGGATTATTTATTTGATTTAGAGTCGCCATTTGGGATAGGATTGGCTTTTGGTGTCGCAAGTCACCGGTTTAACTTGAATCCCAAATCGAGGAAAATTTCGACTTTCCAATTGGAGTCTGCGAACCAGAAATTCTAAATAAGGAATTCTGTTGACCCGAGGGAAGGTGTTAGGCACCCCCGGATCCTGTGGTTCTAGCACGGTCGCTTAAACTATCATAATTGGCCTATTATCTAATTTTAATACATGTGCAAACCTATAGTGCAATTTTAGAATTATTTACCGCTCTTAATTAGTTTTAAGGAAAATTGAACGTCGTTTAAAACGTGTCTTTGGATCGCGTCACATGAAATGCACCCGCAATCCGAAATACTTTTTATTCAACGTTTTAGGATTTGGATTTGGGTCACATGAAATGCACACCCGAATTTAGGAAGATAATATTATTAAAAGACGCACCTAAAGCAACTAACGCGTTGTTAACTTTGCGAGGGCCATGGAAAGTTCAGCTAAATGGCACGCCTCGATTTCTAAGGATTAAAATTAATTAAGTGAGGGCCATGCGTCTTGAGATTTTATTTGGCACGGCACACCTCAAATTATTCTAACCCAAAGGATTTCTAAATTTAGTTTTAAGGGCCATGGCTATTTGTGTGGCTAATATAGCACACCTCAAACCCATTTAATACTAAAGAAATCACTAACGAGACACATATGAACTTAACTTTACCATATCAAATTTCCAATTCCAACTGGAACGACTCATAAAGTAAAATAATAAAATATTAATGAAACAAAAACATGACCCATTAAGATCTAGCTATTTTCAACGTAGAAGACTTACTACCATTTAATAACTATACAAATTAGCATTCTCATAGAACAACGTATAAAAGAAAAGATAATGAAATAGCCAATATCCGTAAAGAGGAAGAACGCACAAGTTAATTTCCTCAAGCTTAATATTAAACATAATGCAAATCACAAGCAGCTTTCAAACAAACAGAACCTATAAAAATGAGATTCGAGCATTACATCATCCAATCAAACGAGTTACATGAACGAAATCAAAGTCATACCTCAACAGCCAAGTCAATATCCCAAAATAACCAGATAAAGGCTGAAAAAGTGAATCAATGGGACAGGGACAACAGAGCAGTAGCAAACAGCAATTCCATCGCTTCATATTTCAAAAATTACGAAGCAAAGACACAGAAATTGAGACAGCAAAGAAGCATAGTTGAATACGACCTTGGAGTCTTCAATTATTCCTGTTCTTGTTTTGTGTTTTTGAGCTTTTTTTTTCTTTTTTTTTGTT
>NW_017684461.1:6853-7542 GCF_001879085.1 Nicotiana attenuata
AAAAAAAGACTTCTAAAGAAGAAAAGAGTATTTTGGATTTTTGTTCTGATTTCTTTTTTTGGATTTTTGGAAAAATACTTCAAAATGAAGGAAACCTGTATTTTTGGATTTTGATTTTTATGAAAGACATTAGAAAGAAGGAAATCGTTTTTAGTTTTAAAAACGTCTTCGTTTTTTTTTTAAAAAAAAAAATATCTAAGGAAAGATTTCTGAAGAAAGAAAATATTTTGGATTTTAAAATGGGTCGACCGACTCGACGGTTTGCCTACGTACTCTCCACCATCCGATGAGAATCAGACCCGCGTAGTTCGGGCAGATTGCCTAAACCAAAACTATTTTGAACAATAATTTTCTTTTTTCCAACTATTTTCCTTTTTCCATTTTTCAAAAATCCGGCAGCATTTCGGTACTATTTGGGCATTGGGGTTTTTTCAAAACAAATGGTCACCCTTACTTAGTCCTAACACTGCTTATTTTTCATAATTCACTCATTTAGACAAGCCGGTCAACATGCGAAACCGAGCAAATAAATGCGCAATTAGCACGTAAGATGCATCAGGATGGTCAATATATTTCAGGTCACCTGTCCTAGACGGACCCAACCCCTGTGTTGAGTCCCCTAAGTCAAATGCACATGATGCAAACAAATGTCCTACTAGGGATCCGGCATGAGGTTTTGTTCTTCTAGG
>NW_017684462.1:0-1411 GCF_001879085.1 Nicotiana attenuata
ACCGCATCTGCGGTCACGCAGGTGCGTGGACACTTCCGCACCTGCAGCTCCTAGCCTCTCCTCATCTGGTCGCTTCTGCGCTTTAAGTACGCATCTGCGAGAGTTGCATCTGCGGCCTCTCAACCGCAGATGCGGTTATGACAGCAGCCCAAAGAACTTCAGCTGCCAACTCCAAGTTCCAACTTCCCGTTAACCACCCGAATTTATCCCGAGGCCCTCGGCATCTCAACCAAAAACATAGACAAGTCATATACCACTATCCAAACTTATATCAATCCTCAAAACACTTCAAACAACATAAAATCAACCAATTAGCATCGAATTCAAGCCTAAGAACTTCGAAACTCCCAAAATACGTTTTCGATCAAAATGTCTATCTAACCTCGTCCGAATGACCTGAAATTTTGCACACATGTCACATTCAACACTACGGAGCTACTCCAGCTTCCGGAATTCCATTCCGACCCTTGGATCAAAATCTCACTATCGAACCGGAAACTTCAAAAAATTCAACTTTCGGCATTTCAAGCCTAAATGAGTTACGGACCTCCAAAACACAATCCGAACACACTCCTAAACCCGAAGTCACCCAACGGAGCTATTGGAACCATCGGAATTCCATTCCGAGGCTATCTTCACACTGCTCCGATGACGGTCCAAATTCTAAAACCTAAATTCTCATTTAGGGACTAAGTGTCCTAAAACTCTCCAAATTTTAAAATAAATCTTCCCGGCAACTCACAATACCAAAAACAAACACGGGGAATGCAGTTAATAGGGGATCGGGGCGTTAATTCTTAAAATGACCGGCCGGGTCGTTACATCCTCCCACACTTGAACATTCGTTCGTCCTCGAACGAGCATAGAGACATACCTGAAGTAGTGAAAAGATGAGGGTAACGGCTGCGCATATCCTGCTTGGTCTCCTAGGTCGCCTCCTCGACCGACTGACCCCGCCATTGAACCTTCACTGATGCAATGTTCTTTGACCTCAGCTTTTGAATCTGCCTGTCTAATATCGCTACTGGCTCCTCAACATAAGATAGATCCTTGTCCAACTGGACTGAACTGAAATCCAACACGTGCGACGGATCACAGTGATATCTCCGGAGCATCGAAACATGAAATACCGGATGAACTCCTGCCAAGCTGGGAGGTAAGGCAAGCTCATAAGCAACCTCCACGACACGCCTCAATATCTCAAAAGGGACAATAAACCTCGGACTCAACTTCCCTTTATTCCCAAATCTCATAACGCCCTTCATAGGTGAAATCCGAAGCAAAACCCGCTCTCCAACCATGTAGGAAACATCACGAACCTTCCGGTCCGCGTAACTCTTCTACCTGGACTGGGCTGTGTGGAGTCTATCCTGAATCACCTTAACCTTCTCCAAAGCATCCTGTACCAAGT
>NW_017684462.1:6080-7541 GCF_001879085.1 Nicotiana attenuata
GCCCTCCGTGAACCATCGTCATGGAACCTAGTATCTACGACTAGGTAAGCTTAACAATGCGGAAAATAAACAACATTTGCGGAAGAAATAATTAAAACTCGAAATAGTGAAATAAAACATTTTCAACTCTCAAAACTAATAACATTTCCCAAAACCTGAAATCTCATGATCACAAGCTTTTGTATGTCTACAAGTATCTAACTCCAAAATATCTAACAAAGAAAGGAAAAATACAAAAGGGCTAATACTTAAGGGAAGAGCAGATATACCTCGGAGTCTCTACAAGCACCTCGCCTCAAGCGTGATAAGTCTGAGTCGCAGTACCTGGATCTGGAAATGAAAAACATGCGCAGGAAGGGCATGAGTACACCACAGCGGTACTCAATAAGTGTCAAGCCTAACCTCGGTCGGGTAGTGATGAGGAAGGTCAGGGCTCTACTGAGATTAAACGAAACATAATATATAACAAAATAAGATAAGACGGTACAGTTGAAAGCTAACAGTAAGAATTTAATATCAGAAAATAAGGATAACAACAACTGAAACAGAGACAAAAACAATCACAAGGAATTCCACTCTTCGCAAAGATAATAACCGGGGATCTCTTGGTATCCCGAGGATCTCTTGGTATCCTCAATATATGCCAGGGATCTCTTGGTATCCCGAGGATCTCGGGGTATCCTCAATATATGCTAGGGATCTCTTGGTATCCCGAGGATCTCTCGTGCTGGGGATCTCTCGGTATCCTGCACTTCAGTTCAAATCTAAAATACGTATAGGGGATCTCCCGGGATGCCGTCCCGTAGTCCCAAAGTAAAACGCACAGTAATAACACAAAGAATACTTAATTAAACTCAACTTCATACCAAGGTAAAACAGGTAATTCTAACCTATCCTGCTTCACATAATGCAAGTAAGGCAGTTTAGGCAGATAAAGCAATTAAGTCAATTAGACATGCTCCTCTAAGCTAGCAGCAGGCTTAAATTTCAAGTAATGTAGCAGGAAAGGAAAAAAACACAATTAAAGCTACTTTAGTGAAAACAGGATTTTCAACAATAAGCACAAGTACGCACTTGTCACCTCACGTACCAGGCATTTCAATTATCACAGTACCAACCCTATGGGGAATGTCCCCCACACAAGGCTAGGCAAGCCACTTACCTCGACTGGCTCAAAATCAACCCGAAACCACGTTCTTGCCATGAGTACTCAATTCCAAATAGGCCAAATCTATTCAATTCAATTGCATAATGTAAATAAAACTTCAAGTAGCTGATTCTATAATTAAATTCTAAGCTAATACGCGAAATTAGGTAAAATGACCAAAACGCCCTCTGGGCCCCCGACTCAGAATCGGGTAAAATTTAAATTTTCAGAATCCTCATACTATCAGGAGTCTAACCGTACCAAAATTATTCAAATCCAATGTCAAATTCCCCGTCAAAACTCGAATTCTAGAT
>NW_017684463.1:0-3256 GCF_001879085.1 Nicotiana attenuata
AAATGCACCCGGATCCTCGACATATTCTTATTCAATATTTTGGGATTTGGATTTGGGTTGCATGAAATGCACACCCGAACTTAGGAAGGTAAAATTATTAAAGAACGCGCCTAAAGCGACTAGTGTGTTATTAACTTTGCGGGAGGCCGTGAAATTTGCTAAACGGCATACCCCGAATTCTAAGTATTTTGATATAAGCATTTAATGAGGGCCCCGCAATTTGTGTGTTTTGTTTGGCGAGGCTCATCTCACTTTATTATTTAAAGGCCAAACTAAAGTGACCTATGATTTTTCTATTTATTTTGTCTCTAAAAGGGCCTAATTACTTTGCATTTACAAATTCGGGCTTCGAGTTCAAGTCCGAACTCAAACAAAAGGGAGGACCCTCTTAATTTGAACCCGCTACCTAACTCGAAAACCTAAATTTATATTGCAAACTAATCCTCATATTCCTAGTATGATTTTAAAGGACTTTGGCTTTTAGTATTTTTGGGCCTTCAGACTTGGCCCAATACAGGTTTAATGCAACACTGCCCCAACTGTGGGCCTGATGCCACGAAAATAGGGCCTGCTGTGTTTTATTTAGAGATTGCCCAGTTTTTGGGCTTCTGCCATGTGGTTAGGCCCAAACAGCATATCACTTATATGGTCAAGGATTGTTAAACAAATACTAAAACCATTACTTGTTAATCTGGACTTCAACAGTCAATTAAACTCATACCTACACATCTCGAACGAATTCAATGATGATCTGGATATTTTTTAAATAGGCAAAATTGAGTTGGACTTTTAATAGGCGTGCAGTAAACGAACAATATATCCAATCCTTATACAAGACAAATGTAATCTAATATGAAAGTGTGAGGCTGAAAGTAATTATACTACTCACTACTTGAAACACATTTTCTCTAACTCTAAAAGGTCTAATGTTTCAATGAGTTAGAAAACACGCTGAACTGGTATCATTGACAGCATATTGGCATTTTTTAAGGCACTCACTGCTTTACTTGACTAGAAACGTGCTTCACCTATCCTAAATCAACCAAACACAAATACATGTGCTATCACAAGAGTCCAGTAATTCAAATTATACAGTCCTTCATAATCTCATAGTGAGAACCTAATTATATAGCTCATAGTTCAGGAATATGTCAATTGCAACATGAAAACAAAACTACTCTAAAACTACAGCAGAATCATCAATTGGCAACAAACGAGATGGCAACTTCATTTCATTTTTTCCAGCTGGGAAACTACATGAATTTCAGAACGTGTACCTGGAATCAAAGGGTAACAATAAAGGAATGAGATCAGCAATGGCGCAGCAAATCACAGCAATAGGATCAGCAGTAACACAGCTCGCACAAGGCTAATTTTCAACCCAAATCAAGCCACAATACCCAGGGAGGAATGGTAGAAGAGTATAACAATAAAATGACCCAAAATCCCACTGATTTTCATGCAAATTTAGTTAAAACTGAACCAGGAACACTCGGATCACTTCAGCACTTCAATGTCTACCCAAGGATCAAAATTAAAGCCTAGAACTCAAAAATCAGCCTAGAGAGTTCAATTGAAACAATGTTTTTTGGAGTTTTCTACTGTATTTTGTTTGTTTTTGGTTTTTTTTAGAAGGAATGAAGATCTAAAGAAGTTCTAACTATAGAATTCAGATTTTGAATCTGTTTTAGAATTGGAAATTCAAATTTTAGGATCAGATCTGCAGGGGCGTCTTTGGAGGGAATTTTCAGGTGTGTATCCAACTTCTAGAAACATTGAGAGATTTTCAGATTTTTCAAACTTATGAAACAAGGTAATGGGCATGCCTTATTATAGGCAAAGCTTAGGGCAACCCTCAGATTTCTGTTTTACCCCTAAGTCCCTCTTTTATTTTTCAGTTTTTAGCTAGTTAGTCCCTTATTTATTGGCTTGTTTCCCAAGTTACACTACTAAGTCTCTAAAATCCTAATTAGAACCCTATCTAGAAGCTTCTAGGGAATTCTATTTCAGTTACTACAAGATTCCTTCTCTTTGAAATGCCTAACTTTACCCTTTTATCAACTGAAATTACCAAATCAACCAAGCTAACTCTGAAAAAACTAGTTAACCCTAGTTCGAACTAACCAAGGTTAGTTAATCAAGGGTTACCCTAATCAGCCATACCCAAACAACTAAACTAATTGTCACCAAAGAATCATTAATCAAAACAAACATTAATAACTAAAATCAAATACTAACTAACAGGATTAACCAAAGAAATTAAAACCTATGTTAACACTAAATTGAAGCACATATTCAAACAAAAGTTAGACTAATATCAAAATCACTAAAACATGATTAATCAAAACTAACTAACTAAATAATGACTAAACAAAATCAGAATCAATTAATTATGCAGAAAATTTAATCGAACAAGGAGCAACTTTACTGAAGAGAAAAAAAACGGTCAATCAAAAATTGAAACTAAACCTAAAACACTAAACAATAACTAATGCCTATACTAATGACAAGCTTAAGAACAAATTTGAACAAGAACAAAGAAGAACAAAACTTGATTACTGATTCCTAACGGATGAAAACAGAATCCCACTCAGTTAATGAAGCAAAACAGTCATGGAAGGGAAAATAATTCAAATAAAACAACAAGAAAAATTTAGAAACTCACTGGTTTTGAGCACAAATTGACCAACTTCTCAAAATTGGTCCTCAACTAATGTTATATGTTTATTTTGCCTAAAAATAAACAAATAACATTAATTGAAGCCCCCTCGAACACTTGAAAACCCAAACGGATTGAAGTTCTTCAGACCTTAGATTTAAGATTCGTGGGATTCCTCTTGGATTCGAAGGATTCCGGCTTGAAACTCGGAATGAGGAGGTCAAGGAGAGCTTGCGGTGTGATTTTGGTCGGATTCGGCGAAGGTAGGATTTTGCCGGAATCTTTGATCCATGACTCGAGGAAACTGGTGATGAATTAAGGGAGATGGTTATGGGGGTTGGAAAAAGGAGGAGAAGGGGAGTTTGTGGTGAAATTTTGGGGTCATTTGGAGCTTCGCCGCCGGCGGAGGCGATTTCCGGCCGGCGGCGGACGGCGGAGGACGGCGGAGACATGGTGGTCTGACGGTGGGTGGCGGTGGGAGACGGTGAGTACGAAGATGGAGGGTTTGGTCTCTGAATTTGTAAAGTGTGTTATTACACTTTTATTTAAAATGATGGAACAAATCTGGACCGTTGGATTGGGGATGAAGGACGGCCT
>NW_017684463.1:7068-7541 GCF_001879085.1 Nicotiana attenuata
AGGAACACTCGGATCACTTCAGCACTTCAATGTCTACCCAAGGATGAAAATTAAAGCCTAGAACTCAAAAATCAGCGTAGAGAGTTCAATTGAAACAATGTTTTTTGGAGTTTTCTACAGTATTTTGTTTGTTTTTGTTTTTTTAGAAGGAATGAAGATCTAAAGAAGTTCTAACTATAGAATTCAGATTTTGAATCTGTTTTAGAATTGGAAATTCAAATTTTAGGATCAGATCTTACCCTTCAATGGGCGAAACCCGCAGCAAGACCCGCTCCCCAACCATGAATGCAACTTCGCGAACCTTCCGAATACATATAACTCTTCTGTCTAAATTGGGCTGTACGAAGTCGATCCTGAATCAATTTAACCTTTCCAAAGCATCCTAGAACCAAGTCTGTACCCAATAGCCTAGCCTCGCCCAGCTCAAACCAACCCTACTGGAGACCAACACCGTCTACCGTACTAAAGCCTCA
>NW_017684464.1:0-1574 GCF_001879085.1 Nicotiana attenuata
GAACTTGTTCATCTGTTCTTCGTCCAAACATGGCCTAACTTTGGCCGCTTCCGACCTCCAGCGGGTAGCATACTCGCGGAAAGTCTCAGTGGGTTTCTTCTTGATATTCTGGATGTAGAAGACATCAGGTGCATTTTCTATGTTGAACCTGAATCTGTCCATGAAATCTGATGCCATACCTACCCAATTGATCCATTTCTTGGGGTCCTGGCTAATGTACCAAGACAAAGCATCACCAGTAAGACTCCTCATGAAGAGTTTCATCCGGATCTTTCGTCCTTTCCGACTCCGACAAGCTTGTCGCAATACGTCCATAGATAGACTTTAGGATCGCCTGGGCCATCAAACATCTCGAATTTGGGAGGTTTGTACCCCTCCGGTAGTTCCACATCCGGCTGTATGCATAAGTCTTCATAGTTCAACCCTTCTATTCCTTTGCCGCCTTCGACACCCTGAACCCGGCTTGTCAATTTCTTGTGTTCTTCAGCCATGTTTTTAATGAGTTGGTCTTTCTCTGAGGATTCTGGTGGATAGGAAGTGGGCTGAGTAGAGTGAGGTATAGTCTCCACATATATGGGGTTGTTCTGATGAGTGCCAAGGACTTGGGTGTAGTGATGGTCATTGGTTGAGTTTTGAGGGTCGGGGATAGGTTGTGGTGTGTTTTGGGGAGTGTGGTCAGTGGCGGTTGATGGGTATTGGATTAATTGGTGGTGGTGTTGTGGTGGGGTTGGTATTGATAAGGGATTGGGATTTTGAGGTGGGGTTGTGTATTGTTGTAGTGTAGGAGGGTTTTGCGGATGTTGGCTTGGTGTGTTTTGGGGAGGTACCGAGTTCTTTGTATTTTGCTGATTGATGTCGGGGACATTCAGGGTGAGTGATAAATTCGCCAAGTTGCGAACCTGAGCTCTCCTTATAGCTCCAGTATCTTTTGTTCCAATCTCAAAACTAGATCATTTGGTGTCGGCGTACTCTGACCGTCTGAATTTTCTGCGTTCTCAACATTCTCCTTTCGAATACCACTTAAGTCATTCATTTTTGTTTTTCCTTTGCCTTTTGTATTGCTTGGAGAAGGAGGAGGTGGAGGGCCTTTAGATCTAGTATGATACGCTGACGATGCCAGTATGAGTGAACCAACCTAAGAGGATGGGAATAATCAAAATAAGGAAAAGAAAAAGGTAACAAGTTAGTAAGGATTTTGAAGTGTCGTAGTATTTAAACACATATTGCGGGAATGTAAATTCGCTTCCTAATTTAGGAGCCTCGTTGTGCCCGAGGTAGGCCTAGCGACAAATAGATTTGGAGAACTTTAGATGCCAACAAATGCCTTATTTCATAATATAAAAATAGACGAATCCCAAAATGACACCCTGCTGGCACTTGGCCTTATTATATTTTAGGAAACCAAGTAAATCTAGCCTATTTGGTCCGAGAAGGACCTTCCCCAGATTCAATCTTCCTGACTCCATCGTACAGGTTCCCCAACTCGCGCAGTTGCAGTAGCAGGTAGGCTCTAGCCAAATGTCCTCCTTCAGCTCCTTCAGCGTTCTGGCAATCCTCAATCCTACTTATAACCT
>NW_017684464.1:1801-7539 GCF_001879085.1 Nicotiana attenuata
TTCGTTTTTCCACAATGATTTTGCAGTGCCACATGTGCTGACCTTTGCACTTCGTAGGGACGTCGTCGCTTTGAAAGTCTGCTCTAAAATGACTCATCTTGGCAACCCTTGGCACAACCTGTTTCCTGCCTGCTTGCCTCATAACTCGGATAGGGGACATAAGGGGTATATCCCTCTCAACGCAATCAGCACCAGGTGTGGAACATCTCTGGACCTGATGATGAATTCGTCTGTCGGGAACCATTCAAACATCCATTGCACTTGCTCCTCAGTCAGATTGTCGAAGAATTCCACCTACTCTTTGGCACTCTCCGGCTGAGCAAACCTATCCAGCATGTAGGTCATCCGCTTAGGGTGGTGGAAGGCAATATGGTCATTTAGAGCTCTTCGCGGAAATTCTTCGCGATACTGGCCCCTTTGAAGATGTTCTAGCAACCACAACTGCAGCAACAAGTTACAACCCTCGAAATGTTGGACCCCTCTTTGACAGTGCTCCAGAGCTCTGTAGATGTCGGCTATGATCATGGGGACTATGGTGTATGTTTGTCCATTGATCCCCTCCATCAAAGTCTTGGCGACCATGGCCAACCTAGTATGGATTCTATCCTTTTTCATTGGGAACACTATCAGGCCCAGGAAGCATACAATGAACACGAACACTCTGCGGTGGATATGGCTTTGAGAAAGATCTCGTCATGGTAAGTACGGAAGGACTTGCTATTGTTGTACCTCTCATACAGATACTCGAAGGGTATGTAAGATTCCTTCAGGCATCTCAAGTCAGCATTTTTCTTCAACCCCATCATCTTTAAGAACCCTTTACCAGTACGGTTTTTCGGCATCAATAACTTGGGGTTGTCCCAAGTCAAACCCGCAAGCCCTCCGATTTCCTCCTGAAGCGGTGTCATTTCTATGCCGCCAAAATGAAACACCGCCCTTTCACTATCCCAAAATAAAGTGTCCGCCTCGATCAACCTCTTGTTTAGCTCAATGTCTAGCAGGGAAGGCAAGTTACCCAAGTACTTTCTTACATGTTTTTTTGTCACATGAGGAAAGGTCCTCCCACCAATCTAACAGCAATGGCGCGATGCTGCTAACCATACCGAATCTGGGGACCTCGTGCCTCATTTTCTACAAAACAAAAGGGTTAGGCCTTTCTCCCCCACTAGACTCGACTATTTATACATTCATGACCAGCATATCGACATTTAGTTCTCCAAATTAATGCACAGAACGTTGTTGTGTCCGTTGGGATTATGGGAACCCCGGTGGACTTTGGATAAGGCTCATCTTAAAGGATCATTATGTGGACAACATAATTGATGCGACTAGGTTTGACCATAATGCATGCACAATTTTGACCAGAGTAAGGTTAATATGGGGTTTTAGACTGGTACCCTCAAGCGGACAACTTGAGGGGGAAAGGCATGGAACCATCGACTGCACCGTTGATCGACTAGTTTTACCGCAAATAAGCCTTTCCGAATTTAAGGGTAATAAATAGGAAGAGCACAACCACTCATCAAGCGTTGCCATAGGATTTTATATGCACGAGTGGAATATGATGTGGAGCATGATTTATGCAGCAATTAATAACATGTAGTCAAGTATTTGCACGTAGAAAAATAAATACGGTATTTAAATAATTGAAAGACAGTTACGGAAAAGAAAACAAGGAGACAAGTCAGTTTCAGGAATAAAGAATCATATATGCTTAAAAGAAAATAGACAGTTAAGTTCAAATAAGAGGAAAGGGTACGGGATAGAGCATGCTTGGACTAAATCATAAAAACAAGTTCGTTATGGTATGAGCCTAAAGGTATCCCCACCTGAGTCGCCATTCTGTCGCGCCCCCTTTTCCCTCCCTTTTTGAAGGGGAAGTCCAGGTTTCGACATTCATGGGGGTCATAACTCATTTCCTTTTGGGAATTTGGGTTTGGAAGAGTCTCCACCTAACGAATTATGGTGCGTTAGGGCACCTAGAGTGATTAACTCTTAGATTGGTTCGCATTACCAGAGATATAGGGTAAGGGCTCGAAATAACCTTGAGGGGAAGGTGTTAGGCACCCCTCTCGGTCCACAACGGTGGGTCCCGGCCGAACTTATACTTACGAATTAGTCCTTTGAACAGTAGATAGTTTAAACACACATTTGCAAATAAAGGGGGGCACGTCTTGGGACATTATATGACTCAAATAAAGGAAAGACTTGAACAAATAGCGTACATATAGAAAAGCAAAGTTTAAGCAAAGTGAATTTGGGAAGGAGGGGACCTAGGTTGGTTAGCCTACAGGATCATCCCACGCAATGCCCGGTAATCACTCCTCAATGAGGGGCTACACATGACATTAACGCGTAGTCATCATATCTCTTTTCTACCCAATTCCCTCCCCTTGGTCATAGCCTAAAGCGTTGTAGTAGCCTTGACAATGTCCTATGCGTGCACTACCCGTCCCTTCTACGTGGCCTTGGAGGTATTTTAGGGCCTCTATTCTTTGGACAGTTCTAGACTTTCCTAAGGTTTTAAAGGATAAAAATCTAGGCGTCATTCAAGAACAGTTAGGACTGCATTTAAGGAAACAAGTTATAGGCTCACAGTTACCTCCTCAAACATAACAAGTAAATACACGTCTTCAAACAATATTCAAATACTTAAGGGAAAATCCTAGAACATGATATCTAGGCAAGCACGGGTTCTACAGTATTGAATTAGGACAATGTGTGAGAGATCCTATTTAACTTGCCTACTGATTTAACACTATTAAATCTGGACAGTTTTAAGTAGCAAAACACAGTCGAGTTGTAGAATTTAAAATCGCCCTATAGGCTTGCCTAAACGCAGAATAGTGATGTCCTAAGAGCATGATGACTACGTTGATGCAATATAATAGTGAACAGTTTTTAAACGGATATTAGAGATCCTATAGACCTACTTTCTAGCAGTGGTAAATTAAGGCGGTGTTTAAAACTCAATTAAAGAAGCGGACAGTTGATTAAGCCAACTCAAAATGAACTAACATTAACTAAACTGACTTGTTTAACTAAATTTATTTTAAGTTCTATAAGCAGGATTTCTGATTTTAATTCCTATAGGCATGGTATCTGATTGTTAAGAGCTGATGTTAGAACTTGTAGGCATGATTTCTAGTGAGACGAATGCAAATACATGCAGTAGCAGAAATTGAACTCAATCTCTTTACACTCTATAGGCATGGTATCTACTTATGAAGTTGATTTTAACCCTATAGACAAGGTTTCTATTATAGAATCTATTAAAATCCTATAGACATGATTTCTAATATTGTGAAAGTAAAGCAATCATAGCAAGTGAATTAACACAATCCTATAGGCATGGTCTCTACCCAAATTACCCAACAGGTATAGCTACCCACCCCTTTTCACTAATCACCCCAAAGCTGTTTACTAATCACCCCAAAGCCTGAAGCAGACCCAACTGACACCTAGACATTTTCTCAAACACGAACTGGTTCAAGTGCAGTGTGGAAAGGCCAGCTCTGACATGCCAGAGTTCAGAGAAATCTCATGGATCTCAAGGCAGTACACATGCCAGAGAGGCAGAACCTAATACTCTAGGAGTAATGTGGGAGTGCATAATGACTTTAAAAGAGTTTGGTAGACAGAGAAAAAAGTCTTAGTAGCAAAAAGAACTTTTATGAAAGTCAGAACAGAGTTAAGAGTAGGAATAGTTTAAGAAGACATTTAAAATAGTCAGAAAGCAGGTTAGAGAACATACAACATCAGGACAAATCTCACATAAGAGAAAGAGGTAGAGGGAACACCTAGCGTACACCTCAGTGATGGCAATCAAATACATAGGTGGTAGTTACAAAGTTAAGTTGAGAACACATAGGTTTAAGACACAAACAGAATTACCTTAGAACAAACTGTACCAGACAAAAATTTCTTGAAAGCATTCAAGATTTTAGAACAAGCTGGGTTTGGTCATGCTAAACAGTATGAAATCATAAGCTTAAAACATGCTTTGTGATACAGTAATCTAGGCATACTGATTGCATCTAAGTAGAATAGCTTATAAAACTGGAAATCAAGATTGATAAACTGCAGGAACAAAGTAAACACATAGCTTCGAATGTGAATTTAATCAGAACATACTAGTTATGGAGAGTATGCAGAATACAGAATAAAGATAATGCTAGTATTCAGCCTTGGCATACAGCCGGCTGAACTAGTAGGAATTGTAAGGAACAAAAGAGAGTAGAGGGTTTTTTGAAAGTATAATAGAGTAGATGAACTAGAGTTCCCTTTTTTGTTGCTGTGAAATTGAAAGAAGAGAAGGTTTATATAGGAATCAAAACTTAACAAAACAAGGTAATAAATCAATTAAGTAGTAAATCAGGGAAGTCACCCATAAATCAGCAAGATCTTTCCTTAATCAAGGGAAAGTTCAATCAATGGTAAACATGCCAGGTATTTAACGAAAAGAATAATGTAAAGCTTTAGGTATAGCATAGGTAATTAAGGGTAGATGCATAAAGTTCTAATTAAAGAAATAATCAGTAAGAATCAAGTAATAGTGCAAACAAGGTAAGGGAAAATTAATTAAGGCAAGCAAATCAATCAAATCGAGTAGAAAGGTAAGAATCGAAAGTTTAAGGGAAAGTGCTCAAATCAACCCAGGAAATAAGGAATTCAGAATATTAAATGGCTCAATCAAAGAGAAAGTCATGAAAAGAGTCAGCATGTTTAGCATATAAATAGGGTAAAACATGGATAGTCAGGAGTCGACATATAACTCTAGCAAAACAAAAGTTAAACAATACTGATTTAATGAGAAAGATACAAGTCTTGATGTGAACAGTCAAGATGAACACAAGCATATTGAATCAGTGAAAGCTTAGACTAGGAAACTCAGTAGATGCATATTAAGGCAAGACAGTTACGAGAAATCACAAGAAATCAAAGCGAGATCCAGTCAGACATGCTAATACTCAGAAACCAACGAAGAACCCTAAAAATTGGGGCTTTCAGCATAGGCGAGTTAAGGTTGTAGTAGATTCATAGAATCAGTCAGAAAATATGTGAGAAACAGAAGTTTAAACACAAAAAATCATCCAACAAAGTTTAAAAAGAAATTCGGAAAACCCTAATTTTTAGAAAAAGATGAAAAACACTTAAAATCATATGATTCTTGTAAAGAATGTGAAGGCTATTGTAAAACACACAGTGAACAAACTCAAATCGAAATTAGGGTTTCGAAGAGAACCATACGGAGATGAAGAAACATGTCTAGAAACCCATAGATCATAGACAATATAGAACGATTTCACTCGAAATTACACTGGAATGGCCAGGAACAGGCATGAGATGAACCCTAGATGCAAGTCGGCATGGCCCTGGTCCCTTGAGGGCCTTAGAGATGGCAAGAATTACATGAGAGAGGCCATTGGAGGCCTGAGAGATGATGAGAGGTCACTGGAGATGGCTATAGCGTTTTGAGATTAGGGCTTAGGTTGAGAGTGTTTGAGAGCAGAGAGGATTTTATGGCGGCGGTATAAGGTTAATTAGGTTTTTGGGGTATAGGGTAGTTTAATTAAGGGAAGGAGGAATGGTGGCGGTTGATCTTTGTGATCAACGGCCAGGATTAAAGGGTGAGGGGACCGGATCGAGCATTTGGGGTGTGGGCCGGGTATTTCTAATTAGAAATTGGGCTGGGTATTGGGATTGGATTGGGTTGAATTTAGGCTGAAATTGAAATA
>NW_017684465.1:0-1828 GCF_001879085.1 Nicotiana attenuata
AAGTGGGAGGATGTGACGACCCGACCGTCGTCACGTGAGTTACCGCCCCGTTTTCCCCATGTTATGCTTCTTCATATTTCATTATCAGTATTTGATGTGTTAGAGTTGGTTTGGAATGGTCTTGATAAGAAATGAGACACTTAGTCTCTTTTAAGAAGGCTTAAGTTGGAAAAGTCAACTGAATATTGACTTTTGTGTTAGAGGGCTCGGATGTGAATTCCGGTGATTTGGTTAGCTTCGGGGGATGATTTGTGACTTAGGAGTGCGATCGGAATTGATTTTGGAGGTTCGGTGTAGAATTAGGCTTGAATTGGCGAAGTTAGTATTTTGGCGAATTCCGGTTGGTAGGTGAGATTTTGATCCGGGGGTCCGAAGTGAGATTCCGAGAGTTGCAGTAGCTTCGTTAGGTGATTTTGGATGTGTGTGCAAAATTTCAGGTCATTCGGAGGTGTTTTGGTTGGGTTTCTGATCGAATGCGTGTTTCAGAAGTTTTAGAAGAACTTAGGCTTGAATTCGATGAGAAATGATGGTTTTAGTGTTGTTTGAGGTTTTAATGATTGGATCAAGTTTGAATAAGGTATTGGATCATCCTTGTATTTTTGGTTGAGGTCCCGAGGGCCTCGGGGTGATTTCGGATGGCTAACGGGAAGTTTTGAACTTAAGAGATTTGCAGAACCTGTGCTGCTTCTGGTATTTTCGCTTATGCGGAATTGGGACCGCAGAAGCGAGAGGAGAGACGCAGAAGCGGCAGGGACCGCAGGTGCGGAATTGGTGACCGCATCTGCGGAGTCGCAGATGCGACAGGAGGACCGCAGATGCGGTATTTGAGCTCTTATGGGGATCCGCAGATGCGTTAATCTGTCCGCAGAAGCGGGAGGCGCAGGAGCGGATGTTAAACCGCAGAAGCGGATACGTCCGCAGAAGCGGTGCATTGACCGCAAAAACGGGAGCCGCAGATGCGGCCATGGAGCCCTAGATGCGGAAATAACTGGTCAGAATAGTTTTTATTTCCCTTCGCGAATTTTTGAAAGGGTTTCATATTTTCACTTCGGACTTGGAGAATTTGGCCGACTTGGAGGAGAGGAATCAAGGGACTTCATTGAGGTAAGAATTTCTAAACCAAAAACACGATTTTATGGTGCAAACACACGAAATTAGACTGAAAACTCAAGGAATTAGGGTCAAAAATGGTGGTTTAGGGCTTGAAACCTAAGAGAACAAAAATGGGAATTTGAGGGGTCATTTGGACTCCGATTTTGGTATTCTTTATATGCATGGACTCGCGGCGAGATAAGGAATCCGGTGATGTGAATTTTATAATTTTTCGAGACGTGGGCCCGGGGCTCGGGTTTTGCCAACTTCGTGATTTTCGATGTTTTTCGAGTCTTTTCGATTGGGTTATACTCCCTTAGCATATTGTGACATATTCGTTGTGGTTTTGGTCAGATTCGACGCACGAAGAGGTGAATTCGAAAGGCAAGGGCATAGCAAGCTAGGACCTTGGCCGGCTTGAGGTTAGTAATAAATGTAAATGCTGTGTTGAGGGTTTGAAACCCCGAATTTGCACAATGTAGTGCTATGTGAGGTGACTTGCACGCCGGATAACGGGCGTGGGGTAGAGCATCGTCGGGGATTGTGACTCGGTCCGTCCCGCTTAATAAAATTACTACCTAATTGACTGTAGTTTTGTGATATCCTTATAAAAAAATGGATTAATTGTTATATTTGGGCTTCGTGCCAACTACTTGAATCCTTCAGGGATTATTTTTACTGGTTTCTTACCATATTTCTAGATATTGAACTCAGTCCTGGTATTTAACACTGTTTT
>NW_017684465.1:2050-7538 GCF_001879085.1 Nicotiana attenuata
ACTCCCTGCACCTTGTGTGCAGATTCAGGTACACCACAGGGTGAGTGAGGACTCGTGTTAGCTGAGCAGCATTATCCGGGAGTATCAAGGTAGCTGCATGGCGTTCGCAGCTCTGATCTCTCCCATCTATCTTTATTATTTTATTCGTAATTTTCCTAGTCGGATTTGTAATAGGTGGATGATCTGTTTTAGAGGCTCATGTTCGTGACACCAGATTCAGTGGGCTATTTAGTATTTTATTTTGGGGTTTTTCGAATGTTAGAGATTATATCAGAATTTCCGTACTAAATTGGTATTATAGTAGTGAACACTTATTTATTTATATAGGTTATTTGGCTAAGGTTGTGTAAATGGTCGGGCTTGCCTAGCAATGTGTTGGGCGCCATCACGATCGGGGTTTGGGGTCGTAACACTTACATTTGAGGAAGACTGCACAATCTTGCCACGCTTAGCAAACCCTAACAAGAACTGTTGAAAAGACCTAAGCTTTGAGGAAGGAATCAAAGCAATAACAATTGGCAAAGTTGCAGCAATCCATGCAGCTCTTAGCAGGGTGACCAGCCCTAACTCCATTTCTACAAAAAAGAAAAAAAGGAACTAACAATTTTAGTTCAAATTCACAAATGGGGTTCTTTGATTTCTGCAGATTTAAAAAAAATACTTTTACCACAATAGAAGGAGTATTAAAGATGCAAACTTTACTGAGCTCACGGGGTAAGGATGGGAAGAGAGAGAGAGAGACCGTATAAATAGTTGGTTTTGTTGATTCAGTGACGTGAGGAATTGGATATGCTATGCGTCTGTCTCGAAATTCAAGAAAACTTGAAGATGAAGTGAAGGTTCCATTGCTTTTTTGCTTCTCGGTGTCGAAATCGAGTGTGCGCTGCGAACTGTAGTGAATTGAATTCACTCTTCTATTTTGGCAGAATAGTCTAGTAAACTCCTATACTTGTTCTAGTTTGTCATTTTAGTCCCTCTGTTTTACGAAATTTTATTGGAACACTTGTACTCTATCAAAATGAATAGTTTAAACCCCTCCTTATATGCGTGAGTCTCACTTCCCCTGACATGGATAACACATCAGATCCATGTCAGATGCATATATCCACATCATCATCTTCTTCTTTGCAACTAGGTTGAATACATATACAGCACCTTAAACTTGTCCTAATTCTTCATTTAGACACTTAAATTAATGCGCGTACCTATTGAACACTTTATTTATACTTAATCTGTGTCAATTGAACACATATTTTACAATCCTAAACTAAGTTCAACGAGTGAGTACCACTTGAGGTATGCAGAAAATATGACCAATATTAAAAAGCCACGTCAGAAAACAAAAAAGACAAATTTTGGAGAGAGATAAGGAAGAAACAGTAAACGGAAACAGAAGAATTCCGGCTAAAAAAAGAGACAACACCCGCCGAAATTACGTTTTCTTTGTTACCAAATTACCATCTCACCGACTTTGGCAAAAACAAATTCATCCGGAACTGAGATTAACCCTGGATCCCCGTTAATTGCCCGGCAATCCCTTCTCACTGGAAAAAGTTGCCTTGTCAACAAATAAACGAATCACCATTGGTGTCATTGTAATAATCTCAATAAGAACCAAAAAAATTAAACAACTAAATTGCGAAATTAAGAGAATTTTGGGACAATTTTGAAACAGAGATGTGTGGAGCAGTTTAAAGACGAGTCCTTGGGTATTGAACATCTTGCTGCTGTTGATAGCAGTTTAAAATATTCATTTTGATCGAGTAGAAGTGTTTGAATGAAACTTTGTAGAATATAGAGATCGGGATGACAAATCTGGAAAAATAAAGGAGTTTACTAGGTTTAATTGTTTTTCCCTCCTCTTACCTTTTGTGGTTACCTAATAATACCTATAGCCTTTGTCAAGCTGCAAAAATCAGCTTATTTTGAGAAGTGTTATTTCTCAAAAGTGATTTTTTTAAAAGTACTTTTTGTGAGAAGCAGTGTTTGCGTTTGTTGGAAAATTAATTCAAAGTTGTAGTAGGAAACCTTAATTATTTAGGATTTGGTTTATTTAATTCATTTCTAAATAGGATTTGCAGTTAGAATAAATATAAGAATAGGCTTTCTTGTTCCTAGTTGAAATAGGTTTCATAGTATTATAAATAGGGGTATTGATACTTTATTTTATGTGTGGAGATTTGTGAGATTTGTAGAGAGCTATCAGAAATTTATAATAAAATATTTTCCTTCATATTGGTATTAGATCTTCTACGATCTTAGGAGAGAATCAAGTAGCTTCCGTTGCCGGCGGGCGGTGCTAGCCAATGTGTGCCGCCCGTCTGGCCAAAAAAAATATGTTGGCAAAATCATAGATAGTTGTTGACAAAATTAGGTTATTCAATGAAAAGTTTCATGACAGATTCAAGAAAAAAAACAAGTTTAAAGAGGTGCAATATGGCACAAGATGAAGAAGCTCTTCTCTAAAAGTTCGAGAGGTTTAAAAAAAGTTGGAAGTTGATTATGAGTTTCAACGAAATTGGGTGTTGGTGACAAAGTGCATCAACGGTTGGTGACAAAGTGCATCAACGTGAGTTGGAGACAGGGGCTTCAACAAAATTGGGTGTTTATGACAAAGTGCATCAACGGTTGGTGACAAAGTGCATCAACGTGAATTGGAGACAGGGGCTTCAACAAAATTGAGTGTTGGTGACAAAGTGCATCAACGGTTGGTGACAAAAGTGCATCAACGTGAGTTGGAGACAGGTGCTTCAACAAAAATCGAGAGATGAAGACATGTGCTTCATCAAAAGTGAGAGTTGGAGAGAAGTGCTCCAACATAACTACACAACGACAAGTCAGACTTATAAAACTTTGAATTAAGGGAGAATGTTGGAAAATTAATTCAAAGTTGTAGTAGGAAACCTTAATTATTTAGGTTTTCGTTTATTTAATTCATTTCTAAATAGGATTTGCAGTTAGAATAAATATAGGAATAGGATTTCCTGTTTCTAGTTGAAATAGGTTTCATACTGTTATAAATAGGGGTAATGATACTTTATTTTATGTGTGGAGATTTGTGAGATTTGTAGAGAGCTATCAGAAATTTATAATAAAATATTTTCCTTCAGTGTTTGATTAATTTATTTGAAAAGCACTTTTGAGTAGCAATTAGTGTTTAGCCAAACTTTTAAAAATTGCTTCTAAGTGTATTTTTCTCAAAAGTATTTTTAAAAAAATTGTTCTTTGAGAGAAGTTACTTTTTTCTGCTTCTACTCAAAAATATTTTTTTCCACTAAAAACTGGGCCAAACACTTCAACTTTGATTATTTTTTTTTGGTTGAAAAAGCTACTTTTAACTTTGAGCAGCTTGGCCAAACAGGCTAGTAGTCATCCTATGTTGATTATTAGTATCATTTGTACTTAGGCACGCTAAGTACAATATACGCCAAAAGAATGGGTCGTAAGAAAAAGAACAGAGAAATAGTGTTTATAATCCCTGAGTTATTGCGTTATCTATTTGCTTTTAGTTCCTCTACTATTGGCCAAGCACTATATTAGAGCTAGTTTGACTTAGCTAAACGAAAAGTAATTAATAAGCATTAAGTATTGGCAAAATTATGTGACAAAGTGTACTACTAATATTTATCCTTAAACATCTTAATTGTTAACAATCAATTCATTCATTTTTTGGTAAATTAAAGGTAAACTCATTTGGTGAATTGTCCAAACGTCCCTCACGGAGATGAAGGTTTGTTTTCTCATATCCTCTACCCCATTCTTCTCGTACCATTTCCTTATGTGTAATTAAAAGAAATTGAACAAAAACGGGTGAAGTACACAAATAGCCCTCAAAGTTGATGGTTTTAAATTTTTTGTACATGCTTGCCTCATAGGAAGAACTTCAAGTTTATCGAGTGTTGTTTCTCACTTGCCTCACGAACAATACTTTTAACTTTTAATCATCAAATTTTATCCACGGGACAATCGAATGTCAAAAGTTAAAGACCACCCTGTAGGCATACAAAATTTACTGGATTTAAATCCATAAAAGTAATTTGATCTATATTTTAAATTCAAGATATATTGGTCCAAATGAATATTATGGGCTAATATAATTGAATTAATTGTATAAGTCCAATATATATGGATTAAATAAATAAGTCTTAATCCATTGGGCTAGCCCATTTAATTGGGCTAAAGTGATGAGCCCACTTCACTAAGCCCACTATGTCATCTTCCTAGAGGCCCAGTTTGGTGCCACGTGTCAAATGACGTGGCACGCCAAGTCAAACGGAAGAGCCAATAGGATCATGCCACGTGTCAAAATGACAAGGCATGCCCAGTCACACTGAAAGGCCAATGAAATCGTGCCACGTGTGCAAGTGACATGTTCTGGCCAATCAAATGCGGCCATGTCACCCTTCAATTTGATTGGTCGGAAAGAGTTTGTTCTTATCATGACTCTTCCCTTCCACAACTATAAATAGGGGTCTTCATAACTCAGAAAAGACACCCAAAGTTATAACAAGAAGCAAGAAAGAGCTCGTGGATCAAACGCTGCAAATTTCTCCACAAGTTTCAAGCTTCAAGTTCAAGTTCAAGAAATCAAGTTCAAGCTCAAGAACGAAGAACAAATCAATTCCAAGCTCAAGAACGAAGACCAAATCAAGTTCAAGTCCAAGCAATCAAGCTCAAGCTCAAGAACAAGATCATCGTTCGTGGCAACAAACATAGATTCAAGATCAAGCTCAAAGGCCCTTGAATTTATTTACTATTGGAAAGAAGAATCAGAGGATTCATAGAGATTGTAACACTCAAATATTCGAAATAAAATACTACGATTGTTGCAATATTTTTCGGTCTTGATTTTATTTTCTCGACGCAAATTTATTGTCTACAAATTCTGGCACGCCCAGTGAGACAATCTCTACCTCTCATCTCAACTTTTCAATCACCAAAGTCCAAGAACATTGAAATGGCTTCAAAGAAAATCAACTCCGGTTCAACTTCCACCAAGGCTGCTAACCCTAGGTTCTATGCTGATGTGGAAAGCATCCTCGATGTTACCTTCGGAAGCTTCGGACCAGTTACGAGGAGCAAAGCAAGCTCTTTAGGACAACAAGCACCCCAAGTGCCGTCCGCATCAACCCCTGTTTTCGGATCTTCATCCTCAAAAGGAGTAAGATCTGTCACAAATGCATCTGAAGGAGGAAGCGATGTTGCTGAAAAGATCAAGAAAACTCTTGCTCTGCTTGACCTCTCCGGCTCCAAGCACTCTGCTGTGAAGGAATATGATGATGCTTCAAGTGATGGATCCTCCCTACTTACACCACATAGCGTGAGCCAATCAAGGATCAATCCGTGTGAAAATCCATGCTACTCTCCGTCATCCACGACAATCATGCAAGCCATGGTGACAAATACTTCATCCATGGAGGAGCAGTGCAACTGACGAGCAATCGTTGCTTGACCAAATGCATGCAAAAATCAAGAGGCTAGAATTGAC
>NW_017684466.1:0-2688 GCF_001879085.1 Nicotiana attenuata
ACCGTACCGTCCGTCGTTTCGTAAACTTTAAGTCGTTCTAACGTTAAGTGTACTATTCCTTCGTTTAGTTTACTTCGGCGTACTAGCCTGTGCTGTGTTGCTGCTGCTTTGCATTGAGCTGAACCCATTGATTCTTAGCTTTTCTTTATCTCTATTCTTTTCCAGGTATTCATCTCACCTTCAATGTATGAAAAATGGATGAAAGTGAAGATCAGTTCATTTGAATAGAGATTTATACCAAAATAGTTGTTATTCAATGTTTCTGCACCTTTAAAGTTGTTTAGATTAGCTTGATCTTCTCATACTTCTTTATACTTGTTCTGAACATGGACTGCTGTGGTGGTATTAACTTAGTTGTTCAAGCATTGCTTGGAAGTGGTATATGTCCATGAGATTGGAACACTAGTCTATCTGACAATCAGTGTATAGGCCAGCTTCTAGATACGTATTGTTGAAAGGAGTATGTCTAAAGTTATGTCATCCATGTGATCATGTAGATAAGTGTTTCAGTGGTTTATTTTTTCAGTTTTAATATGTGAACAAACACCTTGAGAATGTGTTAAATCAGGATTAGAATATAGTTGAACTGTTCTGTTTTGGAAACGAAGGTTCAGAAAAAATGAATGTGTTTCATTTAGTCTCTACAACATCTCATTAATTAGTTCATCAGCATGTGTATGGCTTGAATATGAACGTGAGTCTGGACCTCTTATTTGGACCTAAGTACTTTTGCAAAGTTGTTAAGTTTAATTAGAATTTGGTTTGTACATCGCATGGACAAAGGGGTGAATTTTGAGTCAATCATTTCAGTAACATGCTAGTTTAGTATTGCCTAATTTCCACCTGGGTTCTTGAGTGCTAAAAAAAACTGTGAATCGAATTGATTTTAAAAATCAAAAACTGGAAAATTCAGTGGTCTGCTTTGCACTCGTTTTCTCAAGGGCTTGTGTCAATATTTTGATTTCATATACTATGTGTGTGAATGGTGATTCGAACTTGAGTCGATTTAGATTTAGCTCTTAACGTTTTCGGCCATCCCATGGGCTTTGGACCACGAATCCATATGAGTGGAAACGGATTGGTCTTATTAGCCACAACAGGCTGTTGGGCCTCATGTCTAGCCCAATTTGATTTTCAACTGTTGGCCCTTTCTTAAAATTAATTGTCTCTTTATTTGCTCATATGATTAATAACCCTTTAATTATTTAGAACTTTAGTTATGGCTAGTGTTAATTATTTAAGTCCCTTAGTTAGAATAGGAATTGAATCATCATAGATAATAATAGTTCATGACCCTCCTGAGCTTTAGTTAGGACATCCTTCAAAATAAAGTGCGCCGCACCAAACAAAATCACAAATGCGTGGCCCTCTTTAATTATTTCCTTTAAAAATACTTAGAATTCGAGGCGTGCCATTTAGCAAATTTTCATGGCCTCGCATATTTAACAACGCGTTAGTTGCTTTAGTCGCGTTATTTAATAATATTATCTTCCTAAACTCGGGTGTGCATTTCATGTGACCCAAATCCAAATCCTAAAACGTTGAATAAAATGTGTTTCGGATTGCGAGTGCATTTCATGTGACGCGATCCAAAAACATATTTTAGACGACGTTCCATCTTCCTTAAAATTAATTAAAAGCGGTAAATAATTTAAAATTGCACTATAGGTTTGAACATGTACTAGAATCAGATAATAGGCCAGTTGTAATAGTTTAAGCGACCGTGCTAGAACCACGGAATCCGGGGGTGCCTAACACCTTCCCCCGGGTTAACAGAATTCCTTATTCAGAATTTCTGGTTCGCAGACTTCACAAGGAAAGTCGAAATTTTCCTCGATTTGGGATTCAAAATAAACCGGTGACTTGGGACACCAAATACACTATCCCAACTGGCGACTCTGATAAATAAATAATCCCATTTTGAATAATGTCACTTTAATTGGAAAAACTCCATTATGCACTATCCCTTCGGGTGACGTGTGTAAAAAAGGAGGTGTGACAGCTCTGGCGACTCTGCTGGGTATACAAACCCAGAACTTCGGTTCAGGGTTTAAGAATTCGAGCTTAGAATAGTTGTTATGATTGGCTTTATCTGATTTTCCTACATGTTTCATCCTAATGTGCTAAATGCTTTACCGCTTTGATATTTGGTGAATTGTATATATAAACTGCTACGAAACCCTTCCTCTCTCTGAGTCTTCTACAACATGGAGAAGGGTGCACTTCGTGTGACTTCTCTTTTGTTTAGAGTCTTATCCCATTTTAGAACGAGGTACGGACAAGTTGCTAAGCCGGTGAAGCTTCTGTATTCCCGGTACGCTGCCCCCCTCGGCTTGGGTTGTCCGCTCGGGTAAGCCAGGTCTAGAACAATAAACCCAGGTTTTAAAACCTAGAATAACAAAGCCTCATGCCGGATCCCTAGTAGGAACGTTTGTTTGCATCACGTGCATTTGACTTAGGAGACTCAACACAGGGGTTGGGTCTGTCTAGGACAGGTGTACCTAAAATGAAAAGACCATCCTGATGCATCTTACGTGCTACTTGTGCATTTATTTGTTTCGGCTTGCATGTTGACCGACTTCTAGATTAGGGAAAAAAGAAAAAAAAAAGAAAACAAGAGTGAGAGATAGGTTTTTTTTTTTAAAAATTCTGAAACTCTACCGAATTTTTGAGAAAAATTGAAAAAAA
>NW_017684466.1:2708-7538 GCF_001879085.1 Nicotiana attenuata
TAACTTAGTAACTACTACCGTAACGTTTTAGTTAGAAAAGTAAGGTAAAAAGGGGAAGGGGGGGGGGGGAAGAAAGACCTTGTTTTAAAAAATAGTTGGTTTTGTCGAATCTGCCCGAACTATGCCAGTTTGATTCTCACCGGATGTGGGATACGTAGGCAACCCTCATCGGGTCCAACTTCCCTTTTTGCAAAAATAGCCCCAAAACAACAATTTTAATTTTTGTCACAAATAAGTTGGGTGATGTCATTCTTGTTAAAATAAGCCGAATGTCCCCAAAAGGGCGCCGGAAGGCTGTTTTTGCAAGAGCAGCCACCTTGGGTCATTTTTAACGGTTAGCGGGCATAGCCTTAAAATATTCTTCCCCGAAGTGCTAAAAGGCCGTATCTGAAAAACCAGATTCTTTTTTGTTTTGAAATGAAAATTTTGAAAAAAAATGGTGTTACTTTTTCTTTTAGGTCAAAATGAGTTATTAAATCACCTTAATAAATGTGCAGGATGAGCACAAACGAAATTGAACCCTTCACAGTCCTTAATGAGATCCCCTTGAAGCTCCACATGTGGTGGGATGATCTAGGAAAAGGCAGTAAAGAAACAGTGGTAAAATTTCTGGGAGGCCTCGTCGAACTATTGAACGTCAAGCCAAGGTTGGACATAATTGAAGCTCTAATACCGTTTTGGGACCCGACTCGCAATGTGTTCCATTTCTCAGACTTTGAGCTCACACCTACATTGGAGGAAGTTGCGGGTTATGCAGGTCTTAATGGAAACCTTAGAAATCGATATCCATTGTCACCAAGACCGGTATCTCCCCACAGATTTCTAGATTTGCTGAGTATTAGTCGGGATATTCAAGATGGAAATTTATCTGAAGGGTATTGCACACCACAATTTTTGTATCATCGATATGGTAACCCATGCCGGAAATAAAGAAAAATGGGAGGCAAGGCGGGGTTTAGCTTTTATGGTAGCCTTCTTGGGAGTTGTAGTTTGTCCACGGAAAGATGGGAATATAGAGATAGGTCTCGTAGGAATGATCGATGTTGCAATCAAGAAAGCCAACAACACTGTGGTTCCTCTGATCGTGTCTGAAATCTACCGAGCCTTGACTATCTGTCGGGAAGGGGGAAAGTTCTTCCAAGGTTGCAATTTGTTACTACAATTATGGATGCAAGAACACCTCTGTCATCGGGTTGGGTACATGAATTATGTTTTGACCGGTTTGAGCTGCATTGAAGAATTTGAAAGCCGGGTAGTAGGTATTGAATTCCCTAAGGGTACTGAAGCTTGGCTTGCACATTTGAGATCCTTGACTGCCGATAAAATTGAGTGGGCATTTGGATGGCTTCCTGTCACCGAAGCAGTGTACATGTCAGCTGAAGTGTGTTACATCCTCTTGATGGGCATCCGGAGCATCCAGCCATATGCTCCCTACAGGGTTTTACGCCTATTAGGAAGATTCCAAACCGTCCCCAATGATGAAGATCTGAGTAAACATGTTATTGAACTGGGCCCAAAAGCCGCATTTCCAGAAGGGAAAATTCGCCAAGTGTGGAATGAATGTAGGTTTCTCGAACCTAAGACCATAGTGCGAGACCAAGCTAGAGGTGAAGTGGACCCTAAGTACATCGTCTGGTTTGGCAAGAGATTCCAGATTCCTAAAAGGCCCGCAAAGAGACCCCATGTCCAATAGTTCACCGATGGGGCACAAGTGCAATGGGACTGGTTGACCAAAGAAAACGAGTACAGGGCCGAAATGAGCCAGTTGGAAAGGCAAGTCATGGAGCTCCAGTTTGAAAAGGGTGTTCAAGCCGCCACAGACGAGGGAGAAAAGAAAAAACTAACCCAGGAAAATGAGGCCCTCAAAGCTTAGATCCGGAAGATGAAAATAGCTGCCAGAAACCCGAAAAGAAGCCGGGCTGATGAAAGACTTATAAGCGGTCTAAAAAAGAAAGTCCTCGAGTGTCAAGAAGACCTGGAAATGTCTAAAGCCGATCTAGCAAAAATCCGGGCACAATGGACAAAGAAATCAGAAGAACATGCACGATTTGTGCAACAAATGAAGAGGAATTATGAAGGGACCATCACTTGCCTAAGAAGAAAGGTAACTACTCTTGAGGATGAGGCAGCCAAGCAGGCTAAAAATTTCAAGGCTGATAGGGAGCACTGTTATAATCTGATAGCTCAAATGGAGAAAGAAATACAGAAATTGCAAAATCAATACTTTCATGACTCTTAGAAGCCCGGAACCAGCAGATAGGGCGATTGCTTCAGGAAAAAGGCAGAATTAGAGAAAGGATCAGAACCATCGCTGACTACATTACCATGAAGTGCCAAGCGTGCGAGGACATGACTCGTACCGCCTTTTTTGCTGCAGTGATGACTTTCGTCCGCCATGTTATGAGTGATTTGGAGCGACTACAAGGGGGTCTCGCACATAGGCCCGCGCCGAGGCCGAATGATGCCCCGCGGGCCCCAGTAGTTGAAGCTTTAATGTATTCCTAATTTTTCGAGCATCGAGTCTGTATTTTGGTTTATTTTGAGTCTGTTTGTAGTTTTTCTTTCCAAGAAAATGAGTAGTTTAACATCTTTTGTAATAGAGGCTTTATTAATGAAAAATCAAAAATTCCCAAAAAAAATTGTTTCCTTACTGTTCGCATTTATTTTTTCCAGAACTATGCTCGGTCTGATTCATGCTGGGTCATGATACGTAGGCAATCTCCATAGAATTCGACCATAACCAAAAGAAAGAAAAAAAGAGTGATAAAAAAAAAGCAATGAAAAGAGAAAAAGGGCAAGAGAAGAAAAGAAAAGAAAAACAAAAAGAGAGATGAAAAGGGAAGAGTGAAAGTGGAAGGAAGAAAAATGGAGAAAATAAGTAAAGCCGGGATGAAGCATGCAACTGTTGCAAAACATGTAGAAACCCATTTAACTGTATAGGTGCATCACACCCCAACATGCGATTACCTATCTGTTATTTGTTTCAAACTAACCGTTTGCTGCTGTTACTTCCAGTCCAGGTTTTTATAAAACGGTGGTTGGTTTTTGTGGTAACCTGGTTTCGCACCCATACTTTACGAGATTAAAGGGGAGCATCGGAATGTCTTCAGAAATAACTCTGCCAACAATTCCCATCACAGATGAAAGCCCAATCTCGGGCATCCCGACCTCAGAATCGGCAGCTGCTGAAGAAAACAGAATCCTGTGTCTTCGGGTTATGGAAATGTGGGACTCTTGGGCAAATGGAAGAGAGCCGCCAAGCGCAATCCCAGGATTCCCCGAACTTTTTCCTAGATCAGGGGGTACCTCCAATGTTCCAATCAGTCACCCAAATACCCCACTAAGACATCCAACTATCTCAGCTCATTTCGTGGGAACACCTTCTGAGGTTCGCCCCCAGGTGTTCATGTCCGGTGCAGCTTCAAATATCTTTACCGCTCCCCCATGCTCAGCCACGGCACAACCTACACTGCCTAGGCCCAGTTTTGACTCCTCAGCTTTCACCTTCCAAACACCCACCTTCCAAATGGAACCTCCTCAGTTTCCCACTTATACTTATCCTCAGCCACCCAATTTGAGTTCACGGCAGGGCTAGAAAAGACTACCAAAACTCCTGAGCAAGAAGAAATTGCGAGAAAGATGAGGAGCATGGAACAAAGCCTCAAGAACATACAAGGTTTGAGTGGGCAGAAAAGTGTGTCCTATGCTGATTTATGCATGTTCCCTCATGTGCACTTACCATTGGGATTCAAAACCCCAAAATTTGAGAAGTATGATGGACACGGTGATCCTATTGCTCATCTCAAGAGATATTGCAACCAGCTGCGAGTAGCCGGTGGAAAGGAAGAACTCCTCATGGCCTATTTCGGGGAAAGTCAGATTGGCATCGCATCTGAATGGTACATGGACCAAGACATATCCCGCTGGCACATCTGGGATGATCTTGCTAGAGATTTCGTCAGGTAGTTCCAGTACAATATTGATATTGCTCCAGATAGGAACTCATTGACAAACCTGAAGAAAAAATCCTCGGAAAGCTTCCGAGAGTACGCAGTTAAATAGCGTGAGCAGGCCTCCAGGGTAAAGCCTCCGATGGATGAGGTCTAAATGGTCACAGTTTTCCTCCAAGCTCAGGAAGCCGACGACTTTCAAAATATGATGTCCGCAATGGGTAAACCGTTCGCTGAAGCCATCAAGATTGGCGAAATGGTTGAAAATGGGTTGAAAACGGGTCGAATTCTAAGCCAATCCGCTATCAAAGCTACCTCCTAAGCCATTCAGGGTGGGTCTGGAGGAGTGGCAAAGGGCAAGAAATAGGAAGAAACATCCATGGCAGCGTCGGGTGCAAGAAAACACCGTACCCCCAGATCCCTTTTCCCAGAAAGGACCCCGCAACACTATTACCCCCACCAAGACGTGGCCTATGCTCCTCAGTCGTACACGGTCATGAATGCTCAACCTTATGTCCGGCCACAACAACAAGCCAACCGAAACCAAGCTCCATATCATAGAAACCAGCCTCATTACCAAGCCCACTACAATCCCCGATCTCCACAAAATAACTTCCGTGCTCGGGAGCCGCCAAGGAAAACAAATTTCACACCAATTGGCGAGTCCTATTCTAGCCTGTTCCCAAAATTAGTCCAAATGGGTTTGTTGCATCCCGTACCCCCAAATAGGCAAAACCCAGAATCACCCTCTTACCAACGTGGCACCCGATGCGCTTATCACTCAGGAGCTGAGGGGCATGATATAGAAAATTGTTGGACTTTGAAGAGAGCCGTGGAAGATTTGATAGAACAAAGGAAGATAGTGCTGAGGGATGAAGAT
>NW_017684467.1:0-7537 GCF_001879085.1 Nicotiana attenuata
CGGGCCGCGAGAGCGGTACCAAATCGAGGCAAACTCTGAATACTAGATATGACCGTCAAAATACAGGGGTCAAGGTCGGCTAGTGAGACGATCGGGGGATAAGCTTCATCGTCGAGAGGGAAACAGCCCAGTATATGGCTGTAAGGGAGAGTCTCCCTTATTTACTTTAGCTAGGTTCTATCGTTAATGGCGGGATTCCTCCCATATTAGCTGCTTGCTATCGAGGTAATCTACTGTCTATCTTAGATTATGGTTTCTGGATTACAACGTTTTAGTAAGGATGTGAACTAGAGAGCCATCTAAGGACTTGGAGGTTAGGGTTATGTCCTCCTCCACTGTACCTTCCTTTTGTGTTAATATACAAGGTAGGGGTCATGGCCGAACCCCCCACCACCACATGAGGTAAAGCCTGGGTGAATGCATTTAAATTTAAAAAGAAAAAAATATATATGCTAAAGTGGAAGATTACTGGCCTAGTCATGGATGGAATATTTCTCTTAGAAGAAGGTGCACTGATGAGGAAGAAGATGAATTAATTGGGAAATGGAGGAAATGAGCAGCTTTCTGTAGATGATAGATAGCTTCTAAGCTCAACACTTATTACCAGATAGGATAATAGGAAGGAACGTGAGGATGGCCTTTTCTCAGCGAAGTCAAAGTATTAAGTTTTGTCCAAAGTAGACGACAAGTATGGCCATGGTAATTGATATGGAGAAATAGAGCTCCTTTAAAAGCAGAGTTTTTTTCATGGCTAGTGGCTGCAGAGACGGATCCAGGATTTGAAACATTATCGGTTTGAATTTAGGATTCTAAGAGAACATATTTGATTTACTGGGCTCGAACTCTATAATTGAACATATTTGATTCACTGGGCTCGAACTCTATAATTTGTACTTATTTAGTGGATTTTATAAGTCGCCGGAAGATCTTTACTTGACCAAACACAGTCTACAAAGAAAGAGGTACGACTATTTGCATAATTGCATATAATGTGGAGGAGATTATCAAGACGCGAATAACCTGTTCATCTACTGCAAATTCACAAACCAAATCTGGTATATGTTTTGAATTTGCTTGAAGTTTAAATGGTACGTGCCAGAATATGCAATTGAAACCCATTTTTAATACTACATAACTTCTTTAAAAAATGTAATTGTCGTAATCTAAACAAACAATTCAACCATAATTAACAGCAGATTTCACCAGTTTAATTCTTTAACAAAGAGAAGTCAGAAAAACAATGAAAGAACTAAGTAATTTTTTAAAAAAAAATCCAAAACTAAAAGCGATTTTCGTTTAAACCCTAGTTAAAACCACGAACTTGGGGAAAAGCAATTAGAGTAAGTGTTAGGTTAATTCACGAAGCAGAATGAAGGAGAAAATAAGAAATGAAAGAAAAGGAAAAAGACTAAAAAAGAAATAGGAAAGATTAAGAGAAGAAGCAAACCGATTTCAGACGGAAGCTCGTCGGCGGCGAGATTTGAGAAGTGAAAATGTTCGTCGGAGCACAGTTGAATGTATGAGGAAGTACGCGGGAGGTTACATTAGATCGTTGGATATGTAACTTATTGGCCAAAATGACAAAAATGGTCCCTTATGTTTATAATTTTGTGGAATGGTCCCTTATGTTTAATTCTCTAACCATTAGATTTGAGAGGAACCATAAAAAAGAAAAACAAATGAAAATATTTCACATTTGAAGGTGAAGTTTATGCATTTTTTGTTATTTTTGGTGAATTTTGCTTTTTTTGATCTGCTATATAGTTGGCACAATTTTTAATGTTGCAGTTTTTGGATTTAATATGACTTTAATAGTTTTCTATATAAATGTTTTTTCACGGTTTCTATTAAGTCTAATAGATAAATCTTGTTAAGGGTCATTTTTGTTATTTTCTCTAGTATATTATTTGTATTTCTTTTATTAAACCATAAGAAGAGCCCTTAACTTTTAAAAATATGTGTCAGTCTAATATGATCGTAAATTTGTTTCTAATACTGAATTTTTTTTTGCTCAATTATGAGTGTGGGATATGATTTCTTTTCCTTACTTAATTTCGCTTGAAAGGATAATGTTTTTAGATCTAAGCTCGCATTTCAAATATGTTAAACGAATGAAATGCGAATGTGTACCTCTCCCCACATTCTTTTTCTTTTTCTTTTTAAACGAATGTGTACCTCTCCCCACATTCTTTTTCTTTTTCTTTTTCGATCTCTCAATATATTCTATTTTTTCACCTTTTTAGCATATTGCTTCCTATTCCTTCTTTTTTATTTATTAATTGAAAAAACATATTTTATTGTCCTAATTTGATCATTTATATTTCTTTTTCAATCTCTTTCCCTTCTATCCTCTCCTCGGCAAAGGCATTTTCTAATGTCACTATTCCTAGTATCTTCAAATAGAAAACTTTTCTTATTAGTGAAAAATATGAAGTAAAAAGAACATAGGAAAATAGTGGAGAGATATCTTTATGCGTAATTCTTTCGCTCATTAGACGAGTATTCGGCATTTTCAAGATTTATAGATTCCAACTTTTGGGTATGCTTCGTTAAATCAACATTTTGTTGGATTTTGTTTAATAACAAAAGAAGGGTGAATGGAAAATTGTGGGAAAAAAATGGAGGGAAGTGAAATTTTGAATGAGTTCACTAATGCACTTTGTCCCTCATTGGTAGAAAGAAAGAAAGTCTTGGTGTTTATATAGAGAAGCTCATCTTTTAGCTCTTAAAGAGCTAAGAAGAAAGCAAGTCTCGCACCGTCGTCGCTCGCTTGGCTTTGGANAATTTAAATTCGTTTTAAATTTCTCGCAAAAATTTCCAAAACAGTGTCACACCTGTTCCAACAGCATGACTGTTCTGAAAGGTTGCAAACTTCTTCAGAGGGTCACACCTGTTCCAACAGCCATGACTGTTCTGAAAGGTTGCAAACCTCTTCAGAAACATCACCAAGTTGGCTATAAATATACCTTCAAATCCTAGAATATTTACTTACTAAATTTTCTGAATCTTCTTCTTCTTCTGCACAAAATATTCCACCATCGAGTGGTTCGCCGATCACCAGGGTTTTAGGTACCGATACACTGGTGAGTTAAATCGTTCTATCCTGGGAGGATATATTCCAAAACCTCGGGTACTTGAGGGGAATAATTTCTTTAAGGACACACTGTGTATTCAGTGGGCTCGATTTGTTCCTACAACGTTTTTCAGAATTTATTTTGAAGAAGTTTACTGTTTTCGGAATTTAATTTCTACTAACTTTCTGTTTTTGTTTTCAGAAAGATTATTATTTAATTTACAGCAATACAGATTGATAACAATCTTAAGAAAATTATAAGAATTATTTTAGGATGGCTGATGGAGGAAAACAAAAAGGCAGAAACGGTCCATGCCTTTTTACGAGCAAGTGCAATCTTTTGGATTGGCATAATAACATAACTACAACGACTTGACGTCGTGGTTGTTCGAATAAGTTTCATCCAATGAATTTGTTTTTGTCATTCTACAATGATCCAAACACAGTATTTAGGAAATTAATCCTACATGGCAGTGATGGCGCTGAGTTCATATATATTCAATGGAATGGTTTGTCATGGTTGTTTAATATTTTTAGCAAATCATAGCCCCTACTCTCTTGTAATCGACGCCATATATACTGTTTGGTTCACATAATAAGATTTGTTCAAGATTGAATGCAGAATTACATCCAAGAGGGATTACTTGGTTATTAGAGATGACATGTCGACGGTATTTTTTGGTCGAAGAAGGCTTCGTTCCGTGGCTTTACATCAAAAATAGCCTAATTACAATAAGGTCATTGGAAATTTTTCTGAAGCGAATGTGTGTGTCAGAAAAACGAAAGTGAAGGAACTCCTTGGTTCATGGCAATTAAAGATTTCTCCAGTGAATTATAAAATTGTCAACAAATGGGTTTTACTCTCTTTACTCTATTCATTTTAAGTAATTTTCTATCCTATGTGATTTGTGAAATTCAATCTCTGCAAAGCTTAGGATAGAAGCTTATTATATCATGATCTCAAAATATATGTTACTTGCATGTTGTGATGATTATGAATAACATGTGGCTAGTGAATAAATTCGTTTTCTGTTTACCAAACGTCATCCGGGCAGTTGATATGCAACTTGGTAAAATGAATGAAAATATATGAAAGATTATTTTCAAGGTTGTAAGAGATGAGTTAGGCTTACAGTAATACTAGAAGTATTATTGAGATCATGAATATAATATATGTAAAGATGTACATATATATATGTTTGATTAGAGAAAGAGATCAAACTGTTTAAATTATTAAAATGGTTTAGTTGAAAAATTATTTGGAAAGGGAATTAAAATTCTCGTGATGGAGAATAAAATCTTCGTGATTTTCTACTCCTGTTTCGAGATCAAAATCTGCGAGATTTTGTACTTGTTTATTGAGATTAAAGTCTTCGTGACTTTCTACTCATTTGTCGGAAATTAAAGTCTAAGTGACTTTATATTCGGTTTGGAGATTAAAATCTTAGTGATATTCTACTCCAATTTATTTTTCGGTTTGAAGATTAAAAACTTCACCGTTTATTAAATTTGATTGTGTCACATATTAATCGGCTTGAAGATTAAAAACTTCACCGTTTATTAGATCTAGTTGTATCAGATGTTACTCGGTTTAAAGATTAAAAACTTCACCGTTTATTAATTCTGAATGTGTCAGATTGGTTTGAAGATTAAAAACTTCACAATTTATTAATTTTGGCTCTGTCATGACACAAACAACAATTCTTGTGGTTGGCTCAACAACATAATAGAGGTGGAGAATATGAATCTCCGTTTGCAGAAATATGTTCGGAATATGGAATTATCCATCAAACTACTACACCTTACACACCTCAATCCAACGGAATTGCGGAAGAAAAAAATCTGACATTAAAAGAAATGATAAATTCTTTATTAATAAGTTCTGGATTACCGTAGAGTTTGTGGGGGGAAGCTATCCTCACAGCTAACCGAATACTCAACAGAGTACCCCCACAACAAAATGCAATCTATTTCATATGAAAAATGGAAAGGAAGAAAACCCAACTTGAAATATTTCAAAATGTGGGGGTGCTAGCAAAGGTACATGTTCCTTTACCTAAAAGGGTTAAAATTGGACCAAAAATAGTAGATTGCGTTTTCATTGGATATGCTACAAATAGTAAAGCATGTCGGTTTTTGGTTCATAAATCTGATAATCCCGAGATTCATGTTAATACGATAATGGAATCAGATAATGCTAAATTCTTTGAAAGCATCTATCCGTATAAAACTGAAAGCGAGTCGTTAAGTGAAAGACCTAAACGACCTCGGGAAGAACCAAAGGAAAATACTCCAAGTATAGAAGATCCAAGGCGTAGCAAACGTCAAAGAACATCTACTTCCTTGGACCAGATTTTGTGACATCCTTGCTTGAAAATGAGCCTCAAACTTTTAAAGCAGCTATGTCGTCTTCTAATTCAGCATTTTGGAAAGAGGCAGTCAATAGTGAGATTCAATCAATTTTGGATAACCATACATGGGAATTAGTTGATCTTCCTCCTGGAAATAAGCCTTTAGGTTCGAAATGGATCTTTAAACGAAAAATTAAAGCTGATGGCACTATTGACAAATATAAGGCAAGACTTGTTGTCAAAGGTTATAGACAAAAGGAAGGCCCTGATTACTTTGACACTTACTCACCAGTAACAAGGATACCATCTATTAGGGTGTTAGTGGCACTAGTGGCCGTGTATGGTCTTGAAATCCATCAAATGGATGTTAAAATAACTTTCTTAAATGGAGAATTGGAGGAAGAGATTTACATGGAATAACCTGAGGGTTTTGTGGTTCCTGATAAAGAAAAGAAAGTTTGCAAACTTGTTAAGTCACTTTATGGACTTAAACAAGCACCCAAACAATGGCATGAAAAATTTGACCAAACAATGTTAGCAAATGGATTTAAAATCAACGAGTGTGACAAATGTGTTTACATTAAAAACACTCCAGGTCATGAAGTCATTGTTTGTTCATATGTTGATGACATGTTGATAATGAGCAAAAGTATGACAAATATAAATGCTACAAAACACATGTTAGCTAGCAAATTCGACATGAAAGACTTAGGAGTTGCTGTTGTGACCTTAGGAATCAGAATTCGCAAGACTCCACGAGGTCTATCATTATCAGAGTCTCACTACATTGAAAAGGTACTTGACAAGTTCAAGTATTTGGATTTCAAAATTGCCAAGACTCCCATTGACGTGAGTTATGCACTTCAAAAGAATGAAGGTGAAAGTGACTCACAACTAGACTATGCAAGAGTATTGGGAAGTTTTATGTATATCATGAATTGTACGCGACCAGATATAGCATGTGCTATTAGCAAACTAAGTCGGTTTACAAGTAATCCCAATCAAATACATTGGATGGCAAGGAAATGAGTTTTGGGGTATCTGAAACATACCCAAAATTATGCTTTGCATTACAACAAATATCCTTCTGTGATCGAGGGATATAGTGATGCAAATTGGATCACCGGATCATCTGAAGTTAAATCCACGAGTGGATATGTTTTCACAATTGGGGGTGGAGTAGTATCTTGGAAATCATCCAAACAAACTTGCATCGCCCGTTCTTCTATAATGGAATCTGAATTCATAGCTTTAGATAAGGCCGGTGAAGAAGCTGAATGGCTCCGGAATTTCTTGGAAGATATTCCATTTTGGCCCAAACCTTTGGCACCTATATGTATACATTGTGATAGTCAAGCGGCAATAGGTAGGGCATGGAGCGTTATGTATAACGGGAAATCTCGTCATATTCGACGGAGACACAATACCGTTAGACAACTACTCTCTAGTGGTATTATCACAATTGACTATATAAAGTCAAGAGATAACGTGTCGGATCCACTTACAAAAGGCCTATCTAGAGAGGCGGTTGAAAGATCATCAAAGGGAATGGGGTTAAAGGCCTAGGACAAGTCATCATGGCGATAACTCTACCTAGCAGACTGGAGATCCCAAGAGCTAGGTTCAAAGAGATCAAACAAAGTTATGAATGACGGTTCAACATTGTCAACTAATTCAACCCATTCTCGTGATGAAGACAATGTTCAAAAACGAGGTAAAGCACTTAAGACTTTTTGATGAGTCAATAAAGCTTAAAGCTTTTTAATGATTTGCTAAGTCTGGCAGGATATGACCAGATAGTGTGTCTTTAGGATTACACGTTTAGGAATCACCTATGTGAGTGTGAAGTGTAAGCCGCTTCAAGGAGAATGAAAGTAAAGGCCCATTCTCTAAGCATTCATGAAACCAGGCGGTGTTCATGGCTGAAACGAACATAGCCGTGAGAACCATAGATGGTAAAGGATTGATTGTGTGACTTATGTTTTCTAGGTATACAACAAAGCTCGACGGTTCAAAGATATCATATCTATTGATTGACCGAGTATATCCGATATAAGTTCACTACGGAAAGTTCAAAAGGAAACCTACTTATCCAGAGGCAATCAATTCTTGC
>NW_017684468.1:0-4171 GCF_001879085.1 Nicotiana attenuata
TCGTGTAACGACCCGATCGTTCGTTCTGTAGAGTTATAGCCACATTTCCCCACTCTATGCTTATTTATATGTTGTTCAGCTGCGTTGAGTTGTATCGAGTTGGTAGGTTTGGGTTCGGAGTAGTTTTGGAGTGAAATGAACACTTAGTCTCTTAGTTAGAAAGCTAAGTTAGAAAAGTCAACCGGAAGTTGACTTATGAGTAAAAGAATTCGGATTTGGATTTTTATGATTCGATTAGCTTTATTAGGTGATTTTAAACTTAGGAGTGTGTCCGGAATATAATTTGGAGGTCCGTGGTAGAATTACGCTTGAATTGGCAAAAGTTGGAAGTTTAAAAGTCTTAGACTTGAATTCGAGGTTGATTTGGTGTTTTGGTGTTGTTTTGGGTATTTCGGAGGTTCGACTAAGTTCGGATAGTGATACATGACTTGTTGGAATTATTGGTTGAGGTCTCGAGGGCCTCGGGTGTGTTTCGGATAGGTTTGGGTTGTGTTGCGCTCGTTTTTCTTATGTTTCGACGTCGTTTCTTCAAGCATAAATGATATCATATTGAACAAATGAGCTCCAATTTCTTTTTTGATTGAAGCATTAGATCTGTATTGTAATATCTGTAGCAAAAAGAATCATCGAATTTGAACATCGTATGAGGATTTTATGGTTATTTACTAAGAATTAGGTTGTCAGATTTTTCAGATTAATTACGAAATTGCCACTAGCAGCGTATTTAAAAATCTGCACTATTTGCAAATATTAAAACCTACATATCTCCTTCTTTATAAGGTCAAATTGAGTGATTCAAAAGCCTAACTTGACTAGAATTTCACAAGGAATCCATTGGAGACATAAAGTACGAGTTTAGGGATCGTTTGGCACGAGAAACGAGGCATAATAGCTGGCAGAAAAATATACAAAAAAGGGTTTGTTCATTCGGTCATATTTTGAGTTGGGGAGCTCGGATTTGGGCGATTTTGGAGGCGATTTTCATCATATGGATTGGGGTAAGTGTTCTCTACTCGGTTTTGGTTATATTTTATGAATCCATCTTCGTTTTTGGGATTTGATTGATGATTTCAAAGTGAAATTGAGGGAGTTAGGGTTTGAGTTTTGGAGAGTTTTAAGTGAGGATTTGAGGGACCAAACGGAGTCCGATTTTGACAAATTTTATATGGTTAGACTAGGGAGAGGACGAGGATTATTATTCTTCCATTTTTGACTAATTCCGAGATGTGGGCCCGGGGGCCGAGTTTTGGCCGATTTCGGATTTTTTGCATGTTTATGTTGTTTTATTGTGTAATTCGATTCTTTAGACTATGTTGATAGTAGTATTCTGATTATGGTTAGATTTGAAGCTTTTGGAGACCGAGTCGAGGGACGGGGACATCCCGGGGTAGGATTTTACGTTGTTGAGGTAAGTAACAGTTTTAACTCTGGCTTTGAGGGTATAAACCCGGAGAAATTGATATCATGTGATTGTTTGGTGGTGATACCCACGGTAGGTGACGGGCGTGTGGGTGTGCACCGCGAGGGATTGAGACTTGGTCCGTCCCGTGAGGCCAGGCCTAAAAGCTATTATCTGTTGTTATGTGTTTACTTGTTGTTGAACTTGTTTGCCTTCATGTTAGAGATTCTATTTAGGTTTTATTCATGCTCACATTATTTGTACTCAGTCATAGAAATTATTGTACATGTTTACCTCAGTCTCTATTATTTGCTATTATGCTGTGATACTTGATGTGGGTTGTGTTCCCTTATTTGTTGATGATGGTGAGGCTAGTGAGGTACATGAATGAGTGAGGCCGAGGGCCAGGTTGTGAGGATATTAATACCATAGCGCGTGAGTTGTCCGCATAGCACGTGAGTTGACCGTGCGGGTCCAGGTATTTATACCATAGCGCGTGAGTTGTCCACGTAGCACGTGAGTTGACCGTGCGGATCCAGGTATTGATATGGTAGCACGTGAGTTGTCCGTGCTTAGCGCTTGGGCTTTGGGAGCCCCTCCGGAGTCTGTACACACCCCCAGTGAGCGCAGAGTGTTGAGTGTATTGAGTGTTGAGTGTGGAGTGCTGAGTGATGGAGTGACGTTGCTGTGAGGTTGCATTAACTTTTGCTGTTGCTGCATTTATCTGTTAAATTTCTTTGTGGCATTTACCGAGTTATGGAATTTACCTGTTCATTCCTGTTATTTTTAAAATTGTGAAAAAAATAAATAATTGGACTATTTTGCTCAGCTCGTCACTACTGCTCAGTTCCTTAGTTATTTCTGTTACTACTGAGGTGGTTGTACTCATACTACACCCTGCACTTTATGTGCAGATCCAGGTGAGTTAGAGCGCGCCGATCGTTGAGTTCAGGCCGGCTTTAATTGGAGATTGCAAGGTAGCTGCCAGCGTCCGCATGACCTTGTTACTCCTTTTATCATTTCTTCTTTGGACAGTTAGACAGTTTATATATCTCAGTTCATAGTTTTAGACGCTCATGACTTAGTGACACCCCGATGTTTGGGACTCGTTTCCGTATTTTATATTATTTATATTTAGAGTTGGTTTAGTTTATCAGGAATTAAATTATTGAAAATGTTTTATTAAATTCTTATAATCAAATGAGTAGTAATATTTTTGGAATAGGCTTGCGTTGTAACACGATAGGCGCCATCACGACCAATGTTAGATTTTGAGTCGTGACAAGTTGGTATCAGAGCCTAGGTTACATAGGTCTCACGAGTCATGAGCGGGTTTAGTAGAGTCTTGCGGATCGGTACAGAGACTTCTGTACTTATCTTCGAGAGGCTGCAGAACCTTTAGGAAAACTTCACCTTCTTGATTTCTTATATATCGTGCGGTATTGATTCAGCTCGAAGTGTAACTCTTTGAATTCTTTCCACGCATTCGTATGCGCACATGAGCGCTCGGTATCAGTTGTGCATCAACGGATTGCGATTCCCTGGATGAGGTGCGAGATTGATTTTGTGTGTTGATGTTGGGCCAGTCTGGGGTACTTGAGGCCGGGTTTTGTCTGTAGCTGGAGTACGAAAATTTCGATTGTGTGTGCATGTGCTTGTATGTTCGTTGGTGTCCCTATTAGTGGGATTCGTGATTTGAGGGCTATGTGGTGAGTATGATGTGACCGCGAGATGAGTTCATATGATTTGAATGTGACGAGAAGGGTTTACTTGAGATGTAGCAAGGACTAATGGGTGTTTGATTTGTGACTTGATATAGCGTGTTCAGACTCTGTCTGATAAGAGGTTTATTACCAGCCTTTGGTTCTTTTGGGCAGCTGCTATGATTAAAAATCATCGTTGTGAGTGTTTGAATTATGTGGTATATCATGTGATTTCAGGTATGTTTTAGACTCGTTCGAGGACGAACGTTTGTTTAAGAGGGGGAGGATGTAACGACCCGATCGTTCGCTCTGAGAGTTATAGCCACATTTTCCCCATCTATGCTTATTTATATGTTGTTCAGCTGTGTTGAGTTGTATCAAGTTGGTAGGTTTGGGTTCGGAGTAGTTTTGGAGTGAAATGAACACTTAGTCTCTTAGTTAGAAAGCTAAGTTAGAAAAGTCAACCGGAAGTTGACTTATGAGTAAAAGAATTCGGATTTGGATTTTTATGATTCAATTAGCTTTGTTGGGTGATTTTAGACTTAGGGGTGTGTCCGAAATATAATTTGGAGGTCTGTGGTAGAACTAGGCTTGAATTGGCGAAAGTTGGAAGTTTAGAAGTTCTTAGGCTTGAATTCGAGGTTTATTTGGTGTTTTGGTGTTGTTTTGGGTGTTCCGGAGGTTCGACTAAGTTCGGGTAGTGATATATGACTTGTTGGAATTATTGGTTGAGGTCGCGAGGGCCTCGGGTGAGTTTCGGATAGGTTTGGGTTGTGTTGTGCTCGTTTTTCTTATGTTTCGACGCCGTTTCTTCAAGCATAAATGATATCATATTGAACAAATGAGTTACAATTTTTTTTGATTGAATCATTAGGTCCGTATTGTAATTACGGACCTGTAGCAAAAAGAATCGTCGAATTTGGACATCGTATGAGGATTTTATGGTCATTTTACTAAGAATTAGGTTGCCAGATTTTTCAGATTAATTACGAAATTGCCACTGACGGCGTATTTAAAAAATCTACACTATTTGCAAATACTAAAACCTACATATACTCCTCGTTATAAG
>NW_017684468.1:4583-7537 GCF_001879085.1 Nicotiana attenuata
AGTTTTGAATGAGGTTTTTAGGAGTGTGTTGGTACGTTTTGGTTGAGGTCCGGGGGGCCTCGGGGGTGAGTTCGAATGGTTAAACGGAGAGTTTTTGGAGTTGTTGCATGTTTCATATTGCTGGTATCTGGTGTTTTCGCACCTGCCGCTATTGGACCGCAGGTGCGGTCTCGCACAAGCGACATGGGCCTCACAGAAGCGGAATTATGGGACCTTGTCTGAGTCCGCAGGAGCGGAAGATTTGACCGCATAGGCGGTCCCGCTGAAGCGAATTAGGGACCGCAGAAGCGGTGGGAGCCTTAAGTGAAAAGTCCGCAGAAGCGGACGTGGACCGCATATGCGGAAGTCGCAGAAGCGGTAATATATCCGCAGAAGCGGAATGGCTGGCAGTTAAGTGAGATTTATCTTCTTCGCGAATTTTTTTGAAAGAACAACATTTTGGACTCCGAACCTTGAGAGCTTTGAGGCGATTTTGAAGAGGGTTTCGAGGGCTTTAATCAGGTATGGATTCTTGGACTTAGAATACGATTTTATGGTGTAAAAACATGGATTTAGACTGAATAATCAAGGAATCAAAGGTCAAAAATGGTGGTTTAGGGCTTGAACTTAAGAGAGTTTAAAATAGGGATTTGAAGGGTCAATTGGACTCCGATTTTGGTAAATTTGATATGTACGGACTCGTGGCGAGACGAGGAATCCGGTGATGTAAATTTCGTAATTTTTTTGAGAAGTGGGCCCGGGGCTCGGGTTTTACCAACTTCGTGATTTTTGATATTTTTCGAGTCTTTTCGATTGGGTTATGATTCATTAGCCTATTGTGATGTATTCCTTGTGGTTTTGGTTAGATTCGACGCGCGTGGAGGTCGGTTTGAGGGGCAAAGGCGTCGCGAGCTAGAGATTTCACCGGTTCGAGGTGAGTAATGATTTTGAATGACGTCCTGAGGGTTTGAAACCCCGGATTTGCACAACTTGGTGCTATGTTGAGATGAGACACGCGTTCCATGACAAGCGCGGGGTCATTTACTATTGGGGACTGTGACTTGGTCCAGTCCGGATGATATTTTACCACGTATTAGCAATGATGTAACGACCCGATCGTTCGCTCTGAGAGTTATAGCCACATTTCCCCCATCTATGCTTATTTATATGTTTTTCAGCTGTGTTGAGTTGTATCGAGTTGGTAGGTTTGGGTTCGGAGTAGTTTTGGAGTGAAATGAACACTTAGTCTCTTAGTTAGAAAGCTAAGTTAGAAAAGTCAACCGGAAGTTGACTTATGAGTAAAAGAATTCAGATTTGGATTTTTATGATTCAATTAACTTTGTTGGGTGATTTTAGACTTAGGAGTGTGTCTGGAATATAATTTGGAGGTCTGTGGTAGAACTAGGCTTGAATTGGCGAAAGTTGGAAGTTTAGAAGTTCTTAGGCTTGAATTCGAGGTTTATTTGGTGTTTTGGTGTTGTTTTGGGTGTTCCGGAGGTTCGACTAAGTTCGGGTAGTGATATATGACTTGTTGGAATTATTGGTTGAGGTCGCGAGGGCCTCGGGTGAGTTTCGGATAGGTTTGGGTTGTGTTGTGCTCGTTTTTCTTATGTTTCGACGCCGTTTCTTCAAGCATAAATGATATCATATTGAACAAATGAGTTACAATTTTTTTTGATTGAATCATTAGGTCCGTATTGTAATTACGGACCTGTAGCAAAAAGAATCGTCGAATTTGGACATCGTATGAGGATTTTATGGTCATTTTACTAAGAATTAGGTTGCCAGATTTTTCAGATTAATTACGAAATTGCCACTAGCAGCGTATTTAAAAATCTGCACTATTTGCAAATATTAAAACCTACATATCTCCTTCGTTATAAGGTCAAATTGAGTGATTCAAAAGCCTAACTTGACTAGAATTTCACAAGGAATCCATTGGAGGCATAAAATACGAGTTTCGGGATCGTTTGGCTCGAGAAACGAGGCAGAATAGCTGGTAGAAAAATATACAAAACTAGGGTTTGTTCATTGGGTCATATTTTGAGTTGGGGAGCTCGGATTAGGGCGATTTTGGAGGCGATTTTCACCATATGGATTGGGGTAAGTGTTCTCTACTCGATTTTGATTATAATTTATGAATCCATCTTCGTTTTTGGGATTTGTTTGATGATTTCAAAGTGAAATTGAGGGAGTTAGGGTTTGAGTATTGGAGAGTTTTAAGTGAGGATTTGAGGGACCAAACGGAGTTCGATTTTGACAAATTTTATATGGTTAGACTCGGGAGAGGACGAGGCTAATTATTTTGCCATTTTTGACTGATTTCGAGACGTGGGCCCGGGGGCCGAGTTTTGGCCGATTTCGGATTTTTGGCATGTTTATGTTGTTTTTATTGTGTAATTCTATTCTTTAGACTATGTTGATAGTAGTATTCTGATTATGGTTAGATTCGAAGCTTTTGGAGACCGATTCGAGGGACGAGGACATCCCGGAGTAGGATTTTACGCTGTTGAGGTAAGTAACAGTTTTAACTCTGGCTTTGAGGGTATAAACCCGGAGAAATTGATATCATGTGATTGTTTGGTGGTGATACCCACGCTAGGTGACGGGCGTGTGGGTGTGCACTGCGAGGGATTGAGACTTGGTCCGTCCCGTGAGGCCAGGCCTAAAAGCTATTATCTGTTGTTATGTGTTTACTTGTTGTTGAACTTGTTTGCCTTCATGTTAGAGATCCTATTTAGGTTTTATTCATGCTCACATTATTTGTACTCAGTCATAGAAATTATTGTACATGTTTACCTCAGTCTCTATTATTTGCTAATATGCTGTGATACTTGATGTGGGTTGTGTTCCCTTATTTGTTGATGATGGTGAGGCTAGTGAGGTACATAACTGAGTGAGGTCGAGGGCCAGATTGTGAGGATATTAATACCATAGCGCGTGAGTTGTCCGCGTAGCACGTGAGTTGACCGTGT